>NW_028162732.1:0-127909 GCF_964263955.1 Coregonus lavaretus | reverse complement strand
GTGCAAAGTGCATGAGTGAGCTTAAAGGAGCAGGTTTAAAGACATGTGCAATCTGTGGTCAGCAGCCCTCCAATCCGGGATTTCAAATCATCAATCAGAATAAAAATGATCTAGTCTTAAAATCCTTCTACAAAGGTGTTCGCAAACTGAAGGAAACATTTTTCTTCTTAAAGGGAAGATAGCAGAATTAGGTTGCTGATAACATTCTGATTTGTTTCATCCTTCCAACAAAAAATCCCAATATGACATTTCACTTTTCATTTGCATTGTGGAAGAAATGTATATTTAATCTGAATTTGACCTAAGAAGTAAAGCGTTCGGAAAAGTGATGTCAAGAGAAGAACACACAAGTGAATACACAGCAGGAGTGAAGCCACTGTCCACATAAGACGGTAAAGACCCACATCATACAGAGTCCTATTGTTTTAGAAATATATTTTTGGCACTGAATAAAGCCAACTTACACTATATATACACAGGGTATGTGGACACCCCTTTAAACACACGCTATTCACCATAAAAACAGAGAAAAAGGCAAACTATCTTTGTAAAAAGATAAACGAGCAAAAAGAAACGCAAGCCCAGAGCTGAAGGACCTTTCCCACCATCACAGAGGAGAGATGGAAACACCTGCAGGGAGAGGAGAGATGGAAACGCCTGCAGGGGGAGGAGAGATGGAAACACCTGCAGGGAGAGGAGAGATGGAAACACCTGCAGGGGGAGGAGAGATGGAAACACCTGTAGGGGGAGGAGAGATGGAAACGCCTGCAGGGGGAGGAGAGATGGAAACACCTGTAGGGGGAGGAGAGATGGAAACGCCTGCAGGGGGAGGAGAGATGGAAACACCTGTAGGGGGAGGAGAGATGGAAACACCTGCAGGGAGAGGAGAGATGGAAACGCCTGCAGGGGGAGGAGAGATGGAAACACCTGTAGGGGGAGGAGAGATGGAAACACCTGCAGGGAGAGGAGAGATGGAAACACCTGCAGGGGGAGGAGAGATGGAAACGCCTGCAGGGGGAGGAGAGATGGAAACACCTGCAGGGAGAGGAGAGATGGAAACACCTGCAGGGAGAGGAGAGATGGAAACGCCTGCAGGGGGAGGAGAGATGGAAACGCCTGCAGGGGGAGGAGAGATGGAAACGCCTGCAGGGGGAGGAGAGATGGAAACGCCTTTCGGGGGGGGGGGGGGATAGAAACGTCTTTGGAGGGGAGAGATAGAAACGCATTTAGGTGGAGGGAGAGATAGAAACGCCTTTATGGGGGGGGTGGTGGGGGGGGGGGGGAGAGAGAGGGAAAGAGACCAGAAAGAGTGTTTGTGGGAGGGAGAGAGAGAAACCCACACACATAAGAGGCCAGCAGAGGGGAAGAGAAGAGAGGAGAGGAGAGGAGAGGGGGATGGGCAGAGATTTTTTTGTGTGGAATGTAAATAAGGGCTCACTGGTAATAGGGGGAGTGTGTGTGTGCTCACTGGGTAAAAGGGAAAAATGTGTGTGTGTACTTACCGCGGACAGAGGGTGGTCTTGGGAGAGACTCGTCTGGAGAAGCCCGGAGCTCCAATGCTGTTTCCATCTCCTACCTCCTGATCTATACACACACACAAACAGTAAACAACACACTTACCACACTGTGATTGCGTCTCTCTCTCTCTCTCTCTCTCACACACACTTTCTCTCGCCATCTCTCTCTTCTCCCTCCAGGCCAGACGTCTCTTTTCATTTTCCTCTGCCAGAGTAATAAATCACACACACACACCAGCATGCACACACACACACACACACCAGCATGCACACACACACACACCAGCATGCACGCACACACACCAGCCAGCATGCACACACACACACCAGCATGCACACACACACACCAGCATGCACACACACACACCAGCATGCACACACACACACCAGCATGCACTCGCCTCCACTTAAGAAAGTCAATCTTAACTCCGATTTTACCCCCTTCCCCTCTTTTCTTTTCCTTTATTTTGAACCCTTTCCATACTTCTACCAGCAGCCCGTCATTCAAAAGCACAAACACGCCCACGGTCAGTTGCAATATGGTTAACCCCTAGAGATAAGGGAGGACCAATGGCTGCAGGTGGTACTGAAACACCAGGAAACACTTTATTCCCCACTTTTCTCCTGCTCCTCCCCCTTCAGCCCGCTCCCCCCCCTTTCCTCCCACTCCTCTCCCTTATTCCCGCCCTCCCCCTTTTCTCCCACTCCTCTCCCTTCATCATCCCACCCCTCCCCCTTTTCTCCCACTCCTCTCCCTTCATCCCGCCCCTCCCCCTTCATTCCGCCCCCCCCCCCCCCCCCCCCCCCTTCAGCCAGCTCCTCCCCCTTTTCACCCACTCCTCCCCCTTCATCCCGCCCGCCCCTCCCCCTTTCTCCCACTCCTCCCCCTTCCTCCCCCCTTTCTCCCACTCCTCCCCCTTTTCTCCCGCTCCTCCCCCTTCCTCCCGCTCCTCTCCCTTTTCTCCCGCTCCTCCCCGTTCCTCCCGCTCCTCCCCGTTCCTCCCGCTCCTCTGCCTTCATCCCGCTCCTCCCCCTTTTCTCCCTCTCCTCACCCCTTTTTCCTCACGACCTCCACAAGCACACCACCTTCACCACCCACTCACTAAGTGCTGTATGTGTGTATGCATGTGAGTGTGTGATGTAACCTGAGCAGTGGGTCAGTGGGTGTTGTGATCTCTGAACCCTCTGTAGACCATGGAGCGTGATCTATCCATGATCAAAACACACACACACACGCACACACACACACACACACACACGTTGGTGCCAACCTGCGGGGGAAGCCTGAGACTGTGCGATGAGAGCAGCCATGGCAGAGTTGGGGTTGAGTCGGTTTCCAAACATGTGGGAGGGAGCCATGTTGAACACTGGACCTGGTAACCCACTCACCTACAGGGGAGAAAGAGAGACTCAGTTACAATACATGTAGGATGACTGGATGGAGTTGGTAACATAAGGGGAGACGCACACACACCCACTTCCTTATTTCAATTTGCAACGCACGCACACACACTGTGCTTGGAGTAGCTCCAAGTCCTCTATATGTAGTAAATAGGCGTGATATCCTGCTTCCCTGGGCCCCCTCTCCGCTCAACTATGTATGGGAGGTGGGGGTCAGGGAGTGTGTATGTGGGGAGTTGGAGTTGGAGGGTGATTGGTGGAATTAGAGTATGACCGCCCCCCACCCCCCTTCTCCTCCATGGTGCCTGTCAGATCACATCACAGTAGAGGAGACAGAGAAGGGAGGGGGGGAAGGGGCAGAGAGGGGGACAACTGGGCAAATAGAAAGAGAAAAAGAAGAGAGGCGGAAAATAGAAGCCCCTGCTCATTTGGAAGGTGGACGGGCTAAGAGTTCAGGGGTCAGAGATGGGGGGCGTAGCTGGAGTGGTTCATGATGTTCTATGGAACGATATGAAACATGAGCCCATAAAAAACTTAGGGCTGGCACAATTACAGTATAACTGTGTAAACGACAATTATGGATGAAGACCGTCATGAAAATAGAATCGCCTTCATAACCGTAAAAATAATCAAGTATACAGGTAAAAGTCAGTAAATTAGAATATTTTGAAAAACTTGATTTATTTCAGTAATTGCATTCAAAAGGTGTAACTTGTACATTATATTTATTCATTGCACACAGACTGATGCATTCAAATGTTTATTTCATTTAATTTTGATGATTTGAAGTGGCAACAAATGAAAATCCAAAATTCCGTGTGTCACAAAATTAGAATATTACTTAAGGCTAATACAAAAAAGGGATTTTTTAGAAATGTTGGCCAACTGAAAAGTATGAAAATGAAAAATATGAGCATGTACAATACTCAATACTTGGTTGGAGCTCCTCAATTACTGCATTAATGCGGCGTGGCATGGAGTCGATGAGTTTCTGGCACTGCTCAGGTGTTATGAGAGCCCAGGTTGCTCTGATAGTGGCCTTCAACTCTTCTGCGTTGTTGGGTCTGGCATTCTGCATCTTCCTTTTCACAATACCCCACAGATTTTCTATGGGGCTAAGGTCAGGGGAGTTGGCTGGCCAATTTAGAACAGAAATACCATGGTCCGTAAACCAGGCACGGGTAGATTTTGCGCTGTGTGCAGGCGCCAAGTCCTGTTGGAACCTGAAATCTCCATCTCCATAGAGCAGGTCAGCAGCAGGAAGCATGAAGTGCTCTAAAACTTGCTGGTAGACGGCTGCGTTGACCCTTGATCTCAGGAAACAGAGTGGACCGACACCAGCAGATGACATGGCACCCCAAACCATCACTGATGGTGGAAACTTTACACTAGACTTCAGGCAACGTGGATCCTGTGCCTCTCCTGTCTTCCTCCAGACTCTGGGACCTCGATTTCCAAAGGAAATGCAAAATTTGCTTTCGTCAGAAAACATGACTTTAGACCACTCAGCAGCAGTCCAGCTCTTTTTTTCCTTAGCCCAGGTGAGACGCTTTTCGCGCTGTTTCTTGGTCAACAGTGGCTTGACACGAGGTATGCGGCAGTTGAAACCCATGTCTTTCAAGCGTCTCTTGGTGGTGGATCTTGAAGCCCTGACTCCAGCAGCTGTCCACTCCTTGTGAATCTCCCCCACATTTTTGAATGTTTTTTTTTTCACAATCTTGACTAGGGCGCGGTGATCCCTATCGCTTGTACACTTTTTCTGACCACAGTTTTTCCTTCCCTTTGCCTCTCTATTAATGTGTTTGGACACAGAGCTCTGAGAACAGCCAGCCTCTTCTGCAATAACCTTTTGTGTCTTTCCCTCCTTGTGCAATGTGTCGATGGTCGCCTTTTGGACAGCTGTCAAATCTGAAGTCTTCCCCATGTTTGTGTAGGCTTCAGAACTGGACTGAGAGACCATTTAAAGCCCTTTGCAGGTGTTTTGAGTTAATCAGCTGATTATTTTGTGGCACCAGGTGTCTTCAAAATGTAACCCTTACACAATATTCTAATTTTGTGACACACGGAATTTTGGATTTTCATTTGTTGCCACTTCAAATCATCAAAATTAAATGAAATAAACATTTGAATGCATCAGTCTGTGTGCAATGAATAAATATAATGTACAAGTTACACCTTTTGAATGCAATTACTGAAATAAATCAAGTTTTTCAAAATATTCTAATTTACTGACTTTTACCTGTATATTTAGTTTTTAGGTGTGTGTGGAAAGAACAGCTGACTGAAGGCAATCGTGCGGTTGAGTCCGTTTCTGCCTTAACATGGACTCTACAGTAACATGGACTGTATAACTTGATGAAACTTTGTTGCTCCTTGCTGAAACAAGCAAGGTGTTGTAGCAAACAAGTCTTTGGTTGCCAAGGAAATGCCTCCCCTCCCTGCAGCAGCAGTCAGGAGTGGAGAAAATGTGTTTAGAAAAAAACGAGGGCTGTCCAACTAAACAAAATCTTGGTCGACCGAGAGCCATCTGTTCTTTCGACCAATCGATTGGTGGAAAAACGTGTGTTGTTCCATATATAGACACATCCTATGTGTTTTAATCACATTTCAATTTATAAAGCCAGGCACATGTAACAGTTAGGCTGTTGATTATAGACCTAATTAAGTTGGGGTTTCCTCTCCTCACTTTTCTTAGACAATTAAGGCAAGGGCTGTTTTCTCGTCTCCTAACTCCGCCGCATTGTTCTCAACACCAATATGCTGGGTAACTTTGCTATTATGCACATAGCATACAGTGGGGAGAACAAGTATTTGATACACTGCCGATTTTGCAGGTTTTCCTACTTACAAAGCATGTAGAGGTCTGTAATTTTTATCATAGGTACACTTCAACTGTGAGAGACATAATCTAAAACAAAAATCCAGAAAATCACATTGTATGATTTTTAAGTAATTACTTTGCATTTTATTGCATGACATAAGTATTTGATCACTTACCAACCAGTAAGAATTCCGGCTCTCACAGACCTGTTAGTTTTTCTTTAAGAAGCCCTCCTGTTCTCCACTCATTACCTGTATTAACTGCACCTGTTTGAACTCGTTACCTGTATAAAAGACACCTGTCCACACACTCAATCAAACAGACTCCAACCTCTCCACAATGGCCAAGACCAGAGAGCTGTGTAAGGACATCAGGGATAAAATTGTAGACCTGCACAAGGCTGGGATGGGCTACAGGACAATAGGCAAGCAGCTTGGTGAGAAGGCAACAACTGTTGGCGCAATTATTAGAAAATGGAAGAAGTTCAAGATGACGGTCAATCACCCTCGGTCTGGGGCTCCATGCAAGATCTCACCTCGTGGGGCATCAATGATCATGAGGAAGGTGAGGGATCAGCCCAGAACTACACGGCAGGACCTGGTCAATGACCTGAAGAGAGCTGGGTCCACAGTCTCAAAGAAAACCATTAGTAACACACTACGCCGTCATGGATTAAAATCCTGCAGCGCACGCAAGGTCCCCCTGCTCAAGCCAGCGCATGTCCAGGCCCGTCTGAAGTTTGCCAATGACCATCTGGATGATCCAGAGGAGGAATGGGAGAAGGTCATGTGGTCTGATGAGACAAAAATTGAGCTTTTTGGTCTAAACTCCACTCGCCGTGTTTGGAGGAAGAAGAAGGATGAGTACAACCCCAAGAACACCATCCCAACCGTGAAGCATGGAGGTAGAAACATCATTCTTTGGGGATGCTTTTCTGCAAAGGGGACAGGACGACTGCACCGTATTGAGGGGAGGATGGATGGGGCCATGTATCGCAAGATCTTGGCCAACAACCTCCTTCCCTCAGTAAGAGCATTGAAGATGGGTCGTGGCTGGGTCTTCCAGCATGACAACGACCCGAAACACACAGCCAGGGCAACTAAGGAGTGGCTCCGTAAGAAGCATCTCAAGGTCCTGGAGTGGCCTAGCCAGTCTCCAGACCTGAACCCAATAGAAAATCTTTGGAGGGAGCTGAAAGTCCGTATTGCCCAACGACAGCCCCAAAACCTGAAGGATCTGGAGAAGGTCTGTATGGAGGAGTGGGCCAAAATCTCTGCTGCAGTGTGTGCAAACCTGGTCAAGACCTACAGGAAACGTATGATCTCTGTCATTGCAAACAAAGGTTTCTGTACCAAATATTAAGTTCTGCTTTTCTGATGTATCAAATACTTATGTCATGCAATAAAATGCAAATTAATTACTTAAAAATCATACAATGTGATTTTCTGGATTTTTGTTTTAGATTCCGTCTCTCACAGTTGAAGTGTACCTATGATAAAAATTACAGACCTCTACATGCTTTGTAAGTAGGAAAACCTGCAAAATCGGCAGTGTATCAAATACTTGTTCTACCCACTGTATGTATATACACACACACACTCACACACTACCGTTCAAAAGTTTGGGGTCACTTAGAAATGTCCTTGTTTTCGAAAGAAAAGCAATTTTTTTTGTCCATTAAAATAACATCAAATTGATCAGAAATACAGTGTAGACATTGTTAATGTTGTAAATGGCTGATTTTTTAAGGAATATCTACATAGGCGTACAGAGGCCCATTATCAGCAACCATCAGTCCTGTGTTCCAATGGCACGTTGTGTTTGCTAATCCAAGTTTATCATTTTAAAAGGCTAATTGATTATTAGAAAACCCGTTTGCAATTATGTTAGCACAGCTGAAAACTGTTGTGCTGATTAAAGAAGCAATACAACTGGCCTTCTTGAGACTAGTTGAGTATATGGAGCATCAGCAATTGTGGGTTCGATTACAGGCTCAAAATGGCCAGAAACAAATAACTTTCTTCTGAAACTCGTCAGTCTATTCTTGTTCTGAGAAATGAAGCGAGAAATTGCCAAGAAACTGAAGATCTCGTACAACGCTGTGTACTACTCCCTTCAAAGAACAGCGCAAACTGGCTCTAACCAGAATAGAAAGAGGAGTGGGAGGCCCGGTGCACAACTGAGCAAGAGGACAAATACATTAGAGTGTCTAGTTTGAGAAACAGCTACCTCACAGGTCCTCAACTGGCAGCTTCATTAAATAGTACCCACAAAACACCAGTCTCAACGTCAACAGTGAAGAGGCGACTCCGGGATGCTGACCTTCTAGGCAGAGTTGCAAAGAAAAATACATATCTCAGACTGGCCAATAAAAAGAAAAGATTAAGATGGGCAGTCTGAGATATGGCTTTTTCTTTGCAACCCTGCCTAGAAGGTCAGCATCCTGGAGTCGCCTCTTCACTGTTGACGTTGAGACTGGTGTTTTGTGGGTACTATTTAATGAAGCTACCAGTTGAGGACCTGTGAGGCGTCTGTTTTTCAAACTAGACACTAATGTATTTGTCCTCTTGCTCAGTTGTGCACCGGGGCCTCCCACTCCTCTTTCTATTCTGGTTAGAGCCAGTTTGCGCTGTTCTGTGAAGGGAGTAGAGTACAGTCATGGTCAAAAGTTTTGAGAATGACACAAATATAAATTTTCACAGTCTGCTGCCTCAGTTTTTATGATGGCAATTTGCATATATTCCAGAATGTTATGAAGAGTGATCAGATGAATTGCAATTAATTGCAAAGTCCCTCTTTGCCATGAAAATAAACTTAATCCCCAAAAAACATTTCCACTGCATTTCAGCCTTGCCACAAAAGGACCAGCTGACATCATGTCAGTGGTTCTCTCGTTAACACAGGTGAGAGTGTTGACGAGGACAAGGCTGGAGATCACTCTGTCATCCTGATTGAGTTAGAATAACAGAATGGAAGCTTTAAAAGGAGGGTGGTGCTTGATATCATTGTTCTTCCTCTGTTATCCATGGTTACCTGCAAGGAAACACGTGCAGTCATCATTGCTTTGCACAAAAAGGGCTTCACAGGCAAGGATATTGCTGCTAGTAAGATTGCACCTAAATCAACCATTTATCGGATCATCAAGATATTCAAGGAGAGAGGTTCAATTGTTGTGAAGAAGGCTTCAGGGCGCCCAAGATTGTCCAGCAAGCGCCAGGACCGTCTCCTAAAGTTGATTCAGCTGCGGGATCGGGGCACCGCCAGTGCACAGCTTTCTCAGGAATGGCAGCAGGCAGGTGTGAGTGCATCTGTATGCACAGTGAGGCAAAGACTTTTGGTGGATGGCCTGGTGTCAAGAAGGGCAGCGAGGAAGCCACTTCTCTCCAGGAAAAACATCAGGGACAGACTGATATTCTGCAAAAGGTACAGGGATTGGACTGCTGAGGACTGGGGTAAAGTCATTTTCTCTGATGAATCCCCTTTCCGATTGTTTGGGGCATCTGGAAAAAAGCTTGTCCGGAGAAGACAAGGTGAGCGCTACCATCAGTCCTGTGTCATGCCAACAGTAAAGCATCCTAAGACCATTCATGTGTGGGGTTGCTTCTCAGCCAAGGGAGTGGGCTCACTCACAATCTTGCCTAAGAACACAGCCATGAATAAAGAATGGTACCAACACATCCTCCGAGAGCAACTTCTCCCAACCATCCAATAACAGTTTGGTGACGAACAATGCCTTTTCCAGCATGATGGAGCACCTTGCCATAAGGCAAAAGTGATAACTAAGTGGCTCGGGCTTAATCCCATTGAGAACTTGTGGTCAATCCTCAAGAGGCGGGTGGACAAACAAAAACCCATAAATTCTGACAAAGTCCAAGCATTGATTATGCAAGAACGGGCTTCCAGGATGTGGCCCAGAAGTTAATTGACAGCATGCCAGGGCGGATTGCAGAGGTCTTGAAAAAGAAGGGTCAACACTGCAAATATTGACCCTTTGCATAAACTTCATGTAATTGTCAATAAAAGCCTTTGACACATGGAATGCTTGTAATTATACTTCAGTATACCATAGTAACATCTGACAAAAATACCTAAAAACACTGAAGCAGCAAACTTTGTGAAGACCCATACTTGTGTAATTCTCAAAATGTTTGACCATGACTGTACACAGCGTTGTACGAGATCTTCAGTTTCTTGTCAATTTCTCGCATGGAATAGCCTTCATTTCTCAGAACAAGAATAGACTGACGAGTTTCAGAAGAAAGTTGTTTCTGGCCATTTTGAGCCTGTAATCGAACCCACAATTGCTGATGCTCCATATACTCAACTAGTCTCAAGAAGGCCAGTTTTATTGCTTCTTTAAATCAGCACAACAGTTTTCAGCTGTGCTAACATAATTGCAAAAGGGTTTTCTAATGATCAATTAGCCTTTTAAAATTATAAACTTGGATTAGCAAACACAACGTGCCATTGGAACACAGGACTGATGGTTGCTGATAATGGGCCTCTGTACGCCTATGTAGATATACCATTTAAAAAATCAGCCGTTTCCAGCTACAATAGCCATTTACAACATTAACAATGTCTACACTGTATTTCTGATCAATTTGATGTTATTTTAATGAACAAAAAAATTGCTTTTCTTTCGAAAGCAAGGACATTTCTAAGTGACCCCAAACTTTTGAACGGTAGTATATACACAGCTCTGGAAAAAACTAAGAGACCACTGCAAAATTATCAGTTTCTCTGGTTTTACTATTTATAGGTATGTGTTTGGGTAAAAATAACATTTTTGTTTTATTCTATAAACTACTGACAACATTTCTCCCAAATTCCAAATAAAAATATTGTCATTTAGAGCATTTATTTGCAGAAAATGACAACTGGTCAAAATAACAAAAAAGATGCAGTGTTGTCAGACCTCGAATAATGCAAAGAAAATAAGTTCATGTTCATTTTTAAACAACACAATACTAATGTTTTAACTTAGGAAGAGTTCAGAAATCAATATTTGGTGGAATAACCCTGATTTTCAATCACTGCTTTCATGCGTCTTGGCATGCTCTCCACCAGTCTTTCACATTGATGTTGGGTGACTTTATGCCACTCCTGGCGCATAAATTCAAGCAGCTCGGCTTTGTTTGATGGCTTGTGACCATCCATCTTCCTCTTGATCACATTCCAGAAGTTTTCAATGGGGTTTAGGTCTGGAGATTGGGCTGGCCATGACAGGGTCTTGATCTGGTGGTCCTCCATCCACACCTTGATTGACCTGGCTGTGTGGCATGACGCATTGTCCTGCTGGAAAAACCAATCCTCAGAGTTGGGGAACAATGTCAGAGCAAAAGGAAGCACGTTTTCTTCCAGGACAACCTTGTACTGGCTTGATTCATGCGTCCTTCACAAAGACAAATCTGCCCGATTCCAGCCTTGCTGAAGCACCCCCAGATCATCACCGATCCTCCACCACATTTCACAGTGGGTGTGAGACGCTGTGGCTTGTAGGCCTCTCCAGGTCTCTGTCTAACCATTAGACGACCAGGTGTTGGGCAAAGCTGAAAATTGGACTCATCAGAGAAGATGACCTTACTCCAGTCCTCTACGGTCCAATCATTATGGTCTTTTGCAAACCTCAGCCTGGCTCTTCTTTGCTTCTCATTGATGAAGGGCTTTTTTCTAGCTTTGCACGACTTCAGCCCTGCCCCTAGGAGCCTGTTTCGAACTGTCCTCGCCGTGCACTTCACCCCAGCTGCCGTTTGCCATTATTTTTGTAGGTCACTTGATGTCATCCTACAGTTGTTGAGTGACATTTGAATGAGTTGGCGGTCAGTAGAGTCGTTTTCGCCCTCTGCCGGTCTGTAGCTTTGTTGTCCCCAATGTCTGCTGCTTGACCTTGTTCTTATGAACCGCCGTCTTTGAAATTTTAAGGATGAAAGCAACCTGACGCTCACTGTATCCCTCTGCCAGTAAAGCCAGAATTGAACCCTTCTTTTCCTCACTCAAAACTTTCCTTTTCAACTCTTTTGGCATGGTCAATATTTATTTTTTGATTAATATTACTTTTGAGGTACTATTAGCACTGTTTTTACCATCCAGCTGATCCTATTGCAAGAGAATAGTGATGACCACAGCAGTGGTTTTTATACTTTTCCTCATTAAATAAGATTTGGTTCAGGTGAACACCTAATCAGTACCTAATTCAGTAGAATGAGGTGTGCCTGTGTTGGAATTCAACAGACACTGGAATGGAATGGCTGTCATACATGTAGAGATGCTGATTTAAGAAAAATGTGCAGTGGTCTCTTTTATTTTTATATATATATATATATATTTTTTTTTTACAGTGACCGCGGGCATTTGGCTGCCCAATAACCATCATCCAAAATTCCAAGACTGTCACAGCCCTAAAAACTCCTCTGTCATCCTTTTCTAAACCTATTTAAACCTAATTTAACTAGTATGTCTCTGACAGTAACGTTGATCTGACTCTGTTCAGTACAGGCCTAGTCTGTGTGTGTGGTGTGTGTATGTACTCACATGGGGGGATGCTGTGTTGGTCATGGGGGCTGTGGCAGTGAAGGGGGTGGGAGGAGCTAGGGAGGGCGTCGGCTGTTGCTGTGGCAACTCAGAGTTAGCTCCACTCATAGAAGCAGGTCCCGCCCCTGACGACACGTCACCACTGGAGAACGCACCTACAAGGATTGACATCACCGTCATCATCATACCTTTTATTATCATCATCATCATCATCATCATCATCATCATCATCATCATCATCATCATCACTATAAATCCTTTTTCATAATCGTAAAATAAACTCATCATTGTCTCGTGTTTATATGAGTTGTATGCAGTACAGTAGTGAGTGTGTGTATGGTACCATTAACGAGTGGGCTGGACCAAATCAACAACACATTCTCACACATGCCAGGGGTAGGCAACTAGATTCAACCGCGGGCTGATTCTTGTTGGAGTGGATGGTTAGGGGGCCGGAATATAAAAATTAGAATTTGTACACCGCAAATTGACCACACCTAGGCCCAAAAAGAGACTGCCTTTGAAAATAACAATAATTGCATACCTTAAATACATTAAGACACAATCATATGTCTCTTTTTTTAAGCGTGGGAATACTTGGGAACAGATTTCCTAAAATATTTTTTAAATATTTTTTTTATAGCTGAAAACAAAAAACTACGGGCCGGTTTTGGCCCATGGCTGCCTGTTGCCGACCCCTGCTGTACACAAACACACAACCACATATTAAAAACACACCGGCACACACACAGGCATACACACACACACACACAGTAGGTGGCCTGTCCTGCCACTGACCCAGAATAACAAGCAGAAATCTGATGACTCACACGTTGTTCTAACACACACAGCTTTTCATACTGGGGGGAAAGGGGAAGGCTCCATTCATATTCATGTTACTCCCCCATCACATGCCCTCTATCTGTTAAGTTGTTGCTGCTGCTGTTTTATTGATTTCACACACACACACACACACACACACACACACACACACACACACACACACACACACACACACACACCCCATAACCGGTATAAACTCTGCCCCTGCCCCTTAGTGACCTCTAGGGAGGAGGGGTGAGAGGCCCCCCTCACCCCACAAAAGGCTGAATGGCTGTGGGCAGCACACATTCACTAGAGGAACAAGAGTGCTTTGTGCCTGAGAGAGAGAGAGAGAGCGAGAGGGAGAACGAAGGAAAACGAGAGATCATGTACTGCAGAAACTCCAAGACTACTCCTCAGGTCATTCAAACACAATAGAACACAGCTCATAACCTATGCAATATTGTTGAAAAAACTATCCACAATTACCAGATATTAATGTTAAAATCAGACTACACTGACTAAATTACACTACTTCATCTGATGCCATCTTAAATTATATACAAATCTAACATTATTACAAGCCAGTCTTGTAATTGAAAATTCAAAAAATGGGGTAGACATTGCTACCCTTACCCTATTGCTATCCATATCCCAAAGCTATCCTCCATTTACTACTGAGCCAATAAATTAATGGTGGGGTTACATTTATCATGTCTACACAGGAATACATATGCTTTTATGGCCTCTAGTTAATCATCAACAACACAGAATAAAGGATGGATGGGTGGGTGGGTGTGTGTGTGTGTGTTCACGTTTTACTATACTTGTGAGTACCAGAACT
Source organism: Coregonus lavaretus (assembly GCF_964263955.1). Taxonomy (NCBI): domain Eukaryota; kingdom Metazoa; phylum Chordata; class Actinopteri; order Salmoniformes; family Salmonidae; genus Coregonus; species Coregonus lavaretus. The sequence goes on along the minus strand of NW_028162732.1, from coordinate 113,970 downwards.
CCTCACAAGAATAGTAAACCAACTAAAATTCAGAGAAGAAGTGAGGACATTTTGCCGGTCCTCACTTGTAAAAAAGCAATTTTAGGCTTAGGGGTTAGGTTTAGGAGTTAGGGTTAAGGAGAATAGTCCTCACAAGTATAGTAAGACATAGCTCTGTGCGTGTGTGTGTGGACCAGCCCCATTGGCGTAGGACTGTCCAATCGGTAATCAATCAAAGTGATCAATAAGGACTTAACAACATCACCATTCCTCACCCCTCTATATATCCCCCCCCTCCCCGGAAACCCCTCACCCCTACTAACCCCCCCTCAGCCCCTCACCCATCCTCCTCAGGCCCGGGACCACCACGTCTCAGCCTCCAATAACGTGTGTGTGTGTGTGTGTGTGTGTGTGTGTGTGTGTCAGGGTTTCTGTTAGGAAAATGTAACGCCTTACAATGTGACCGGGAAGATTTTCATTTACCGGCCATTTGAGATATTTACCGGACCCATATGCATTGGGTGCATAACCCATTAGGGCATCCACCCACGGTGCTCAGAATGACAGAAATCACATTTTGATTACGGAAATGCATCTTAACAGAACATGCAACTCATGTAATGAAGCAGCCAATAAAACGTCATTTTCAAACGTTTGCCAAAATGCAATTTGTGGGAAAACACACCATTCTAAACAGCGCACCTGATAGAAGTTCCATATTTGACAGAGATTAATATTTCTGTTAGAAACTTAGAAAGAGGGGGAATCTAAAGATGCAACAACTAGGATGGGTTGCTAATATGAGTAGGATTCAGCCTTTGGCTTTTGGACAACGAAAGAAAGTTGATCAGGGCATAAAATAAACACCCGCCAAAATCGGGTAGATTTAGGTATTGGCGAGTAAGAATGTCTATTTCAGCACCCACTTTGGCGGGTGGTCAATTTGCAGGGCTCTACAGTGCGAGCATTCAATTCGCGAATAAAAATGGTCAAAAATCAAGCATAAGCAAATTAGAGTTAGAGTTACAAAAATGCTGCAATAGCTGTTTTCAAAGTATTTCTGCTGTTTTGTTTCACAGCTACTAATTGCACAAATAAATTATAATCCTATGTCCCACCTCTCGCAGCAACACTGCCTGGCAGGGGAGCTGAGCTCACTGAGTGAAGTGCGAAGTGCTGAGAGATTCATTTGGAGGCGTTGCACACAGGCAAAAGTTGGTCTAATTTGACTTTGTCCTCATGTTTCTTGGCTATTTACATTGTTTTGTTCACAAGCTCGGTTGTTTTTCAAATGTTAGTTTGAGTCTGCTGCTTCAACTGATAGCAAAGAGTACACAGACATGACTCAAGTAGCCCCGTTACAGGCCCTGATATTTTGATTAAAAAGACTTGAGGTCACAAAAAATTTAATGAAATTCAGCAATATACCACATCACTTCTTCCTAATACATTTCTTGTTTTAGAAAAAAAATGTAATTATTTTCATCTACCTTCCACAGTGGCTGGTGGACCCAAAATAAAATGTTAGGCCCTGGTTCATATGAAAACCAATAGAACAGGAGAGAAATGGCATAGCAGTGAGTCCAATAGGGAAGTAAATGGAAATACATTTGCCAAAATTATATAATTACTCCTGTCTATACAGAAATAAAATACTTCAAAATACTTCACCAGAAAGCATGACAGCTACAGAGGAATTGATGATCATTAGTTTATTTTAAATTATTGAGTTTCGGCTGTCAGTGAAAAGGATAACAAATGTGAAGATAATGTGTCTTGAGCATAAGTTAAAATCTTGAGACAAGAAGGGGAGGGGTGTGTGGTGAAGATATAGGCGAGTCTCTCTCCAGAATGGCTCAGCTGTCTCCCGCCAATTCTTGCGCATTCATTGTTTCATTGTGTGAATTGTTTGCCCTTTCATACATTTTTTTTTTTTTTTTTTTACATCAATTCCCCATTACGTCACCAGTAGTAAATGTAACGTTAATTCCCGTCATTAGGATACATTATTTTCTGTTAATGCAAGTATTAATTACAGTCATTTACCGTTCTCATTCTCGGACTGGAAACGCTGTTTGCGGAGTTCACAACCCGCTATACTTGTGAGAAACAAGTTTTGGTTTATTTCATAACCATCATTTACGAGATTTGTACATTTTTTCATTGTTAGGAGTGCTCCATGTGAGCAATGAGCATGTGTCTGTTTTCTCTGTCCTGATAATGTTGAACGAGCGCGCACACCTGAGCACGCATAGAATTACCTGGCCTGCTGCGCAGAAATGTAGGAAACTGTTTTTATTTTAATATCCATTGCGAATGATAATTTAAATGTAAATTATATATTAACTATAGTTCCTCACAGTAAGCTATTTGAAAAATCTTTCCAACAATCTCCCCCTCAATAATCACAAATCCTCAGTGTTACATTGGCCTATAGGCTAAGAGTTCCATGCACTAATTACTTTAGCCATCAATGAATCACGGTGTATCAACGCGTCCATATGGTGGAGGCTGGTGATCTCGCATTAGTTGACTTTTAACTTTGAGATTTTTATCATTTTAATTCAGAATTTTATAATTAACCACGTGACAATGATTTTGAGAAACGAAAACGTTATTATTGAAATGAATCTGTTCCACAAAAAAATGCGCATATGAAAATCATAACTGGCACGCAGAATGGTAGAAATAATAATAATAATAATATGCCATTTAGCAGACGCTTTTATCCAAAGCATGGTAGGAACAATTTCAAGCTTCCCCAACATGAAAACTCACGCGCCGCCTATGAAGTCTTTATTAAATAATTGCCCCCACGTTTCCATGGTCGGATTTTGCCTATAGGCTACTTTGAAGCAAGGTAAGACATGCCTCATAATATAAAAAAAAAACACACAAAAAACACAAGAAATAGAAATAAGGACAACGGGAGAAAGTAAGAAGCTATATACAGGGTCAGTTCCAGGGTCAGAAGCTATATACAGGGTCAGTTCCAGGGTCAGAAGCTATATACAGGGTCAGTTCCAGGGTCAGAAGCTATATACAGGGTCAGTTCCAGGGTCAGAAGCTATATTCAGGGTCAGTAGCTATATACAGGGTCAGTTCCAGGGTCAGAAGCTATATACAGGGTCAGTTCCAGGGTCAGAAGCTATATACAGGGTCAGTTCCAATACCATATTTTCAATGTGCAGGGATACTGGAGTGATAAGAGGTAGATATGTATAGGGCTAAGGTGACTAGGCATCAGGATGTATGATAAACAGAGTAGCAGCAGCGTAAATGAAGACTGTATGCAATTGTGTGTGTGTGTGTGTGTGTAGTCAGTATAAATGTGTGTGCATGTTATGTGTGTGTTGGAGTGTCACTGTGCGTGAGTGTGTAGAGTCCGGAGAGTGTGCATAGAGATAAATACAAGGGTCAACTCAGATAGTCTGTGTAGCCATTTTGTTAGCTATTTAGCAGTCTTATGGATTGGGAATATAAACTGTTCAGGAGCCTGTTGGTGCACTGGTACCGCATTCCGTCCGGAAGCAGAGAGAATAGTCTATGGCTTGGGTGGCTTGAGTCCTTAACGATTTTTCGGGCCTTCCTTTCACACCGCCTGATATAGAGTTCCTGCATTGCAGGGAGCTCGGCCCAGTGCTGTACTGGACTGTCTGCATCACCCTCTGTAGCGCCATGCGATCGAGGGCGGTGCAGTTGCCATACCAAGCAGTGATGCAGCTAGTCGAGATGCTCTCAATGGTGAAGCTGCAGAACTTTTTGAGGATTTGAGGCCCCATGCCAAACTTTTTCGACCTCCTGAGGGGGAAGAGGCGCTGTCGCGCCTTCTTCACGACTATGCATGTATGGACCATTTTAAGTCCTTAGTGATTTGGACCCCGAGGAACTTGAAGCTCTCGACCCACTCCACTCCACTGCAGCCCCGTAGTCCACGATCAGCTCCTTGGTCTTACTGTCGTTGAGGGAGAGGTTGTTGTCCCAGCACCACACTGCCAGGTCACTGGCCTCCTCCCTGTAGGCTGTCTCATCGTTGACGGTGATCAGGCCTACCACCATCGTGTCGTCAGCAAACTTGATGGTGTTGCATAGCCACGCAGTCGTGGGTGAACAGGGAGTATAGGGGGGGGACAAAGCATGCACACCCGTTGGACAATGAGCAGTTTAAAATGACTGAATATGTCTGCCAGATCACCCAGTCTTCTGGTTTGGTGGAGACCCTCACGCATAGTATGGTGTTGTTATTGTCGAAGCGTGCATAAAATGTGTTGAGTTTGTCTGGTAGAGAGGCACCGTTGGGCAGATCATGGCTGGGTCTTCTTTTGTAATCCGTAATGGACTGTAGCCCCTGCCACATGCGATGGAGCCTGTGTAATATGATTCCACTTTATTTCTATATTGTCCTTTTGCTTGTTTGATGACGCTGCGGAGCTCGTAGCGCGACTTCCTGGACTTGTTCCAATTCTCAGCAGTAGTATCAGGGTTGTCTGCGATGGCCCAGTGTGCGGTAGCCCGGTCCTTTAGCGTAGCAGCAACCTCGGTCTTAATCCAGGGCTTTTGATTGGGGAGGCAGCGAACCTTCACGGTGGGGACAACGTCACCGATACATTTCCTTATGAAGCCGGTGAAGGTGGTTAGCTCATTGATGTTATCGGGGGAGTCTCTGAACATATTCCAATCAGCGCTAGCAAACTGACCCCTGTAGCATAATCTCTGATTCTGATCACCATTTCATAACGGCACGAGTCACAGGTACTTCCTATTTGAGCTTCTGCTTGTAAACAGGAAGCAGGAGTACGGAGTCATGATCTGATTTGCAGAATAGTGGACGAGGGAGCACCTTGTATGCTTGCTTGTGGGTAGAATAACATTGGTCTAGGACTATCGCCCCTAGAGGCGAAGGAGACATGTTGATGGAAGTTTGGCATCATGTGTCTTAATGATGAGGAATTAAAATCATCAAGACTACCACTGCGCTCAAGACAGAAAAAACAATTGTTGTTGTTGATGAAGAGGCACACAACTCCCCCTCTCGATTGTCCTGACTCTACTGTCCTGTCCGCTCGGTGAATGGAGAATCCATCCAGTTGGATAGCCATGGGGGGTATCTTGTCCAAAAGCCATGCTTCAGAAAAGCAGAGAATATTGCAGTTACGAAAGTCCCGTTGGTAGCAAATCCGCGTTCAAAGGTCATCCATCTTATTATCAAGTGACTGGCCAATAGAATAGGGAAGAGGTGGCCGGTTTTCCCTTCGCCTTAATCCTGCCAGGATTCCCCCTCTCTTGCCTCTTGGATACCCTGAAAATTGGGTCGGAATTACAGAAAGAGCCCAGGGCAAATGAGTCGAAGTCGTAATTGGGGTAAATGCTGATCTTATGTTCAAAAGTTCCTGTCGGTTATAAGAAATTATAGTGGATACATTGTGAAAATAAAGTACAAAAAACACAAAAATAATCACTAAATAGAAAAGTTGTGTCAGAGCTCGCAGTTTCAATTACCAGTTGAGAAATAAAAATAGTACCTCTATTTAATTGTGACCCAAAACAATTTTTTTGCGCGATTGCATTTAGGATTGTTGAGCAATGAATGGCCTTATAAAAGCATGTTTTACTCCAGCAACAATCATCTGAGGAGCTGCAGGATAAATCCTGCTCAAAATAGGCTCTGTATGCTGTGCGTGTGATAGTTGTGTTGGATAAATAAGATACATGATGACTAACGAAAATACACATGCCAATTTAATTCCACAAAATTATACAAATTAACCTATAGACCGATAAGCATGATGGTGAAATGTGTTAGCATCGACTGGTATTTCCATCAATTAATAAAAAGCATTATTTATTTTCTCCAGGTCATTTTGACCAGCAACAGTTCTACTTTTCGGCTTTAAAAAAAAAAATTGTCCAAAAGCCGGCAATTGCCAGCTAACGGAAACCCTGGTGTGTGTGGTTGTCTCCAATCATCAGGTTTCTCCAGGAGAGATGTATGCAGGTTTAGAGAGGGTTAAGCAGAGGAGAATACTACCACACGGAACAGCAGCCAACATCAGATCAGACGGCTGGAGTCCTGCCTGTACTGCAAAACATGAAGACCACTTTAACCCAAGCAACCCTCCTGAAGACATTAACCAGCACTGATTAACCTCCACGCACACAGACCCTCCGTACTATGAAACATTAACTCAGCCCAAATCTATCCCCCTTTCACCTCCATCCATCAAACACACACACACGTACACACACACACATTCATTGAACTAAAACAAAAGAGAGTATGCCTATAGTGAGAAGCCTGCAAGGCAGACTCTAGACTGTGACCATTAAGCCACATTTTGAGACCTTGTGACTTGGCTGTGCAATTAAAAAAATGTATTGGTCGCATCGGTGCGGGCTGCACATTCATTCACCTCACTCAAAACTTCCTATTTTTTAGGAGGCTAAAACCATGATTTGGTCAAACAGTAAAGTACATTACCCTCATGATTCCTGTAATGAAATTGTCTGCCTGTCCGTCCCTGTTTTGCTGGGGCCTGCTGCTGTGTCAAGTGAGCCACTGTCTCTCCTTTCCCGGGAGGAAGAAAAGTGTTCTTATTGAATAAAATTTTTCAATCCAATTGCTGTCCTGTTGTCACAGATGGAGAGAGGATGTTCTAAGCCTTCTGTAGGTATACTTTTTATTTCCCAACTCTCTATGAGCTCAATAGCAAGTAATCAAATCAAATCAAATGTGTCACATGATTCTTAAACAACAGATGTAGACTAACAGTGAAATGCTTACTTGCGGGCCCTTCCCAACAATGCAGAGAAATAAATAATATTGGTAGGGATAAAGTGACTAGGTAACAGGACAGATAATAAACAGTAACAGCAGCGTATGTGATGAGTTAAAAGAGTTAGTGCTAAAAGGGTCATATGCAGATAGTTAAATAGTCAATCAATAGCTACCCGGACTAACTATTTAGCAGTCTTATGGCTTGGGGGTAGAAACTGTTCAGGGTACTGTTGGTTCCAGATTTGGTGCATTGGTACTGCTTGCCGTGCGGTAGCAGAGAGAACAGTCCATGACTTGGGTGGCTGGAGTCTTTGACAATTTTCAGGGCCTTTCTCTGACAACGCCTGGTATAGAGGTCCTGGATGGCAGGGAGCTTGGCCCCAGTGATGTACTGGGCCGTAGCCTTGTGGTCGGATGCCAAGCAGTTGCCATACCAAGTGGTGATGCAGCCAGTCAAGATGCTCTCAATGGTGCAGCTGTTTAACTTTTTGAGGATCTGAGGGCCCATGCCAAATCTTTTCAGCCTCCTGAGGGGGAAAAGGCGTTGTTGTGCCCTCTTCACGACTGTGTTGGTGTGTGTGGACCATGATAATTACTTAGTGATGGTGACACCGAGGAACTTGAAGCTTTCGACCTGCTCCACTACCGCCCCGTCGATGTGTTTCCTGTAGTCCACAGGACTACAGTTTCCTGTAGTCCACAATCAGTTCCTTTTTCTTGCTGACATTGTGGGAGAGGTTGTTGTCCTGGCACCACACTGCCAGGTCTCTGACCTCCACCCTGTAGGTCGTCTCATCGTTGTTGATGATCAAGCCTACCACTGTTGCGTCGTCTGCAAACTTAATGATGGTGTTGGGAGTCGTGTGCGACCACGCAGTCGTGAGTGAACAGGGAGTACAGGAGGGTACTAAGCACGCACCCCTGAGGTTCCCCTGTGTTGAGGATCAGCGTGGCGGATGTGTTGTTGCCTACCATCACCACCTGGAGGCGGCCCGTCAGCAGGTCCAGGATCCAGTTGCAGAGGAAGGTGTTTAATCCCAGGGTCCTTAGCTTAGTGATGAGCTTGGAGGGCACTATGGTGTTGAACGCTGATCTGTAGTCAATGAACAGCATTCTCACGTAGGTGTTCCTTTTGTCCAGGTGGGAAAGGGCAGTGTGGAGTGCAATAGAGATTACGTCGTCTGTGGATCTGTTGGGGCGGTATGTGAATTGGAGTTGGTCCTGTGTGTCTGGGATGATGGTGTTGATGTGAGCCATGACCAGCCTTTCATAGCAACAGATGTGAGTGCTACGGGGCGATAGTCATTTAGCCAGGTTACCTTGGCGTTCCTGACCACAGGGACTACGGTGGTCTGCTTGAAACGTGGGTATTACAGACTGGGTCAGGGAGAGGTTGAAAATGTCAGTGAAGACACTTGCCAGCTAGTCAGCGCATACTCAGAGTATGCGTCCTGGTAATCCGTCTGGTCCTGCGGCCTTGTGAATGTTGACCTGTTTAAAGATCTTACTCACATCGGCTACGGAGAGCGTGATCACACAGTCGTCCAGAACAGCTGGTGCTCTCATGCATGATTGAGTGTTGCTAGCCTCCAAGCGAGCATATTTACCTCGTCTGGTAGGCTCGTGTCACTGGACAGCTCACGGCTGGGATTCCCTTTGAAATCTGTGATAGTTTGCAAGCCCTGCCACATCCAACGAGCGTCAGAGCTGGTGTAGTAGGATTCGATCTTGGTCCTGTATTGACGCTTTGCCTGTTTGATGGTTTGCCGGAGGGCGTAGCGGGATTTCTTATAAACATCCGGATTACTGTCCCGCTCCTTGAAAGCGGCAGCTCTAGCCTTTAGCTCAGCACGGATGTTGCCTGTAATCCATGGCTTCTGGTTGGGATATGTATGCACGGTCACTGTGGGGACGACGTCGTCGATGCACTTATCAATGAAACTGGTGACTGATGTGGTAAACTCCTCAATGCCATATATTTTACAAAGATATTTGACATGGCTTTGAGATACGGAGCGCGCAAAATGCGCATAGGCCTCATTGGACGGTAGGCTACAACTGCAACGTTATTTTGGACATTAAAATGTACTGCTAGATTAATACATGGCTACTATGACTGGGTATTATCTTTTTATCTGAAGCCCTATTTTAACAGTAAAACATAACAACAACAGTATAATTGTCTACCCAAAATGCATTACAATCACTGGATTAGGTTGCACATTAAAATACTTTGAATCACAACATCATTAGATAAAACAACTTATTTCTTCAATACCATCATTGTAGACTATTACACTTTTTTAATAAAGCACTGTGAATGACTTTATAACATGATAGGCCTACAAATTGTTTATATTGCGTGGATGCCGCGGAAATAAATAAGTGCGACCAAAAAATGGTCTGGTGTCACAGTTTTTCTGATGGTGGCACCAGCCAAAAAATAATTCTCACCAGCCAAAAAATAATTACTAGGCCTATCATGTTATAAAGCCATTCACAGTGCTTTATTTAAAAATTCCAAATTGTAATTCTCCCATTCTCCTCTGCAGATCCTCTCAAGCTCTGTCAGGTTGGATGGAGAGCATCGTTGCACAGCTATTTTCAGGTCTCTCCTGAGATGTTTGTCGGGTTAAAGTCTGGGCTCTGGCTTGGCCACTCAAGGACACGCAGAGACTTGTTCCGAAGCCACTCCTGCATTGTTTAGGCACTGTCCTGTTGTAAGGTGAAGCTTCGCCCCAGTCTGAGGTCCTGAGCGCCCTGGAGCAGGTTTTCATCAAGGATCTCTCTGTACCTTGGTCTGTTCATCTTTCCCTCGATCCTGACTAGTCTCCCAGTCCCTGCCACTGAAAAACATCCACAAAGCATGATGCTGCCACAACCATGCCTCACCGTAGGGATGGTGCCAGGTTTCCTCCAGACATGACGCTTGGCATTCAGGTCAAAGAGTTCAATCTTCGTTTCATCAGACCAGAGAATCTTGTTTCTAATGGTCTGAGTCCTTTAAGTGCCTTTTGGCAAACTCCAAGGAACTCTGGAGCGTGACCATCAGGTTCTTGGTCACCTCCCTGACCAAGGCCCTTGCCCTTCTCCCCAAATTGCTGTTTGGCGGGGCGGCCAGCTCTAGGAAGAGTCTTGGTGGTTCCAAACATCTTCCATTTAACAATGATGGAGGCCACTGTGTTCTTGGGGACCTTCAATGCAGCAGAAATGTTTGGGTACCCTTCCCTAGATCTGTGCCTCGACACAATCCTGTCTCAGAGCTATACGGACAATTTCATTTAACCTCATGGCTTGGTTTTTGTTCTGACATGCACTGTCAACTGTGGGACCTTATATAGACAGGTGTGTGCCTTTCCAAATCATGTCCAATCAATGGAATTTACCACAGGTGGACTCCAATTAAGTTGTAGAAACAGGATGCAACTGAGCTCAATTTCGGGTCTCATAGCAAAGGGTCTGAATAATAATGTCAATAAGGTATTTCTGTTTTTTTATTTTTAATAAATGTGTAAACATTTCTAAAAACCTGTTTCGCTTTGTCATTATGGGGTATTGCATGTAGATTGATGAGGACATTTTTTATTTAATCCATTTTAGAATAAGGCTGTAAAGTAACAAAATGTGGAAAAAGGGGGCTCTGAATACTTTCCGAATGCACTTTAGATACAAAAGTATGTTGCTGACAGTTGTATAAATTCGAGCACACAGCCATGCAATCTCCATAGACAAACATTGGCAGTAGAATGGCCTTACTGAAGAGTTCAGTGACTTTCAACGTGGCACCGTCATAGGATGCCACCTTTCCAACAAGTCAGTTCGTCACATTTCTGACCTGGTCAACTGTAAGTGCTGTTATTGTGAAGTGGAAACATCTTGGAGCAACAACGGCTCAGTAGCAAAGTGGTAGGCCACACAAGCTCACAGAATGGGACCGCCAAGTGCTGAAGTGCGCAGTGGGTAAAAATCGTCTGTCCTTGCAACACTCACTACCGAGTTCCAAATTGCCTCTGGAAGCAACGTCAGAACAATAACTGTTCAAATCAAATTTGATTGGTCACATACACATATTTAGCAGATGTTATTGCGGGTGTAGCAAAGTGCTTGTTCGTCGGGAGCTTCATGAAATGGGTTTCCATGGCCGAGCAGCTGCACACAAGCCTAAGATCACCATGCGCAATGCCAAGCATCGGCTGGAGTGGTGTAAAGCTCGCCGCCATTGGATTCTGGAGCAGTTTAAATGCGTTCTCTGGAGTGATAAATCACACTTCACCATCTGGCAGTCCGATGGACGAATCTGGGTTTGGCGGATGCCAGGAGAACGCTAACTGCCCGAATGCATAGTGCCAACTGTAAAGTTTGGTGGAGGAGGAATAATGGTCTGGCGCTGTTTTTCATTGTTCGGGCTAGGGCCCCTTAGTTCCAGTGAAGGGAAATCTTAATGCTACAGCATACAATGACATTCTAGACGATTCTGTGCTTCCAACTGTGGCAACAGTTTGGGGAAGGCCCTTTCCTGTTTCAGCATGACAATGCCCCATTGCACAAAGGAAGGTCCATACAGAAATTGTTTGTTGAGATCGGTGTGGAAGAACTTGACTGGCCTGCACAGAGCCCTGACCTCAACCTCATCGAAAACCTGTGGGATGAATAGGAATGCCGACTGCGAGCCAGGCCTAATCGCCCAACATCAGTGCCTGACCTCCCTAATGCTCGTCGCTGAATGGAAGCAAGTCCCCACAGCAATGTGTCAACATCTAGTGGAAAGCCTTCCCAGAAGAGTGGAGGCTGTTATACAGTGGCTTGCGAAAGTATTCACCCCCCTTGGTATTTTTCCTATTTTGTTGCCTTACAACCTGGAATTAAAATGGATTTTGGGGAGGTTTGTATCATTTGATTTACAATACATGCCTACCACTTTGAAGATGCAAAATACATTTTTTGGTGAAACAAACAAGAACTAAGACCAGTAAGACCTGGCGGCGTAGTGTGTTACTGATGGTAGGCTTTGTTACTTTGGTCCCAGCTCTCTGCAGGTCATTCACTAGGTCCCCCCGTGTGGTTCTGGGATTTTTGCTCACCGTTCTTGTGATCATTTTGACCCCACGGGGTGAGATCTTGCGTGGAGCCCCAGATCGAGGGAGATGTCTTCCATTTCCTAATAATTGCTCCCACAGTTGATTTCTTCAAACCAAGCTGCTTACCTATTGCAGATTCAGTCTTCCCAGCCTGGTGCAGGTCTACAATTTTGTTTCTGGTGTCCTTTGACAGCTCTTTGGTCTTGGCCATAGTGGAGTTTGGACTGTGACTGTTTGAGGTTGTGGACAGGTGTCTTTTATACTGATAACAAGTTCAAACAGGTGCCATTAATACAGGTAACAAGTGGCGGACAGAGGAGCCTCTTAAAGAAGAAGTTACAGGTCTGTGAGAGCCAGAAATCTTGCTTGTTTGTAGGTGACCAAATACTTATTTTCCACCATAATTTGCAAATAAATTCATGAAAAATCCTACAATGTGATTTTCTGGAGAAAACAAATCTCAATTTGTCTGTCATAGTTGACGTGTACCTATGATGAAAATTACAGGCCTCTCTCATCTTTTTAAGTGGGAGAACTTGCACAATTGGTGGCTGACTAAATACTTTTTTCCCCCACTGTATGTATGTGACTTCTGAAGGTAATTGGTTGCACCAGATCTTATTTAGGGGCATCATAGCAAAGGGGGTGAATATATATGCACGCACCACTTTTCCGCTATTTATTTTTTAGAAATGTTTTAAACCAATTGACTATTTTGTGTATGTCCGTTACATGAAATCCAAATAAAAATCCATTTAAATTACAGTTTGTAATGCAACAAAATAGGACAAACGCCGAGGGGGATTAATAATTTTGCAAGGCACTGTAGCAGCAAAGGGGGGACCAACTCCATATGAATGCCCATGATTTTGGAATGAGATGTTCGACGAGCATGTGTCCACATTCTTTTGGTCATGTAGTGTATTTTTGATATTACCCTAATAAAGTTTTGAAATGTTTGTGAAGGTTTGGTGTGGTGTTGCTATTGGACTATTATACTGCAGGCCTATGATATAAAGGAGGTGCGCACAGGTGCTCCAACTGACTTCGACAGTTGAACTTGAGGTGAGGAAGAATGTGTTTAGGCCTACCAGAGTTATTCCTATAACAATATAATGCTTATCTTTATAAAAAATATTCTAATTGCAAATTAACGAATTTGCCTCCTTCTGTATGCCTATATCTGTATAGCAGACACAGTAGCCTATCTGACAAGTATAAAGAAATGCATGTCGGTGTCGTAGCATGCCACCTGCATATCTCTATCTCTCTCGCTATCGCTCTCTCTCTCTCTGGGACTAGGCCTAAGCTTCTCTTCCTTTATATTTATTTTTTAAAATATTAATACAGAGGACACCTAAGCCAATAGGCCTATGCATGCAATGCCCTGATGCATTTAGTGCTCAAATCTCCAGCAGCTGAACCATGAAGAGGACAACTACTGTTTTAGTAAGCCACATTTTTGCATTTGCTACAGATCGAAACACAAGGAATAGTGTTTTTGTAATTAGTTTTAAGCTGTTTTTAAGGACACGTAAATGTGGCTCATTTGCCAATATCCCTCGTTTATTCATGACGCTGGCTGCGTTGGTGGTCACTGGACGGCCTAATGGGTTACGCACCCAATGCATATGGATGACCAGTAAACTTCTCAAATGTCCGATAAATTAAAATCTTCCCGGTCACTAGTCTGGCGCCTGAAACCCTGACACACACACACACACACACACACACACACGCACACACGCACACACGCACACACGCACATTCACAAACACACATTCACACATATAGCTACAGGTGAGGGGAAGGAAGGGAGAAGAAACATGGATAGCCTATAGAACAGGGGAGCACCTATAGATCCAGCAGAGGTCAATGAAACGCAGACCGTGGGGGATAGGACGCTGCCGGATTGGTGCACATTCAACAAACCTGATCTAACAAAGTGGATATTTGTCAACTCCGTCATGACTGATGTATTGTAACAGGCCCACAATGTGGTTACTAAAGTCTGATTTTGATATATTTGGCCGTTTTCGCTGCATAACATTTAGAAGTTGTTCCTTTTCAAGTTTAGAAGTGACTGCTAAATGCTAACTCCCGTTCGTATAAGCTGGTGGCATAGCTAGCATACAGAAATCGGTGGTGGTAGTCAAAGTAGTTTTTAACTGTAATGAAGTTGATTGGTGACAATGACATGAACATGTATTGGGGTTAAAATCCATACAAGCAATATACTCTGATTTTTACCATAACATACTGTGAAATACACATATAAACAACAGCGTAAATGTAGGCTAATTTTGCTTGGGGTCAATGAGCAGATTTGGGATCTTTCCCCCACGCGTTTCCATTGTTTGGTTAGAGTTCCATTGAGATCTTTACCGCATCTATAGAACAGAACAGGAGACAGCCTATAGAACAGGAGAGAGCCTATAGAACAGGAGAGAGCCTATACAACAGGAGAGAGCCTATACAACAGGAGAGAGCCTATACAACAGGAGAGAGCCTATACAACAGGAGAGAGCCTATACAACAGGAGAGAGCCTATACAACAGGAGAGAGCCTATACAACAGGAGAGAGCCTATACAACAGGAGAGAGCCTATACAACAGGAGAGAGCCTATACAACAGGAGAGAGCCTATACAACAGGAGACAGCCTATACAACAGGAGACAGCCTATACAACAGGAGACAGCCTATACAACAGGAGACAGCCTATACAACAGGAGACAGCCTATACAACAGGAGACAGCCTATACAACAGGAGAGAGCCTATACAACAGGAGAGAGCCTATACAACAGGAGAGAGCCTATACAACAGGAGAGAGCCTATACAACAGGAGAGAGCCTATACAACAGGAGAGAGCCTATACAACAGGAGAGAGCCTATACAACAGGAGAGAGCCTATACAACAGGAGAGAGCCTATACAACAGGAGAGAGCCTATACAACAGGAGAGAGCCTATACAACAGGAGAGAGCCTATACAACAGGAGAGAGCCTATACAACAGGAGAGAGCCTATACAACAGGAGAGAGCCTATACAACAGGAGAGAGCCTATACAACAGGAGAGAGCCTATACAACAGGAGAGAGCCTATACAACAGGAGAGAGCCTATACAACAGGAGAGAGCCTATACAACAGGAGAGAGCCTATACAACAGGAGAGAGCCTATAGAACAGGAGAGAGCCTATACAACAGGAGAGAGCCTATACAACAGGAGAGAGCCTATACAACAGGAGAGAGCCTATACAACAGGAGAGAGCCTATACAACAGGAGAGAGCCTATACAACAGGAGAGAGCCTATACAACAGGAGAGAGCCTATACAACAGGAGAGAGCCTATACAACAGGAGACAGCCTATACAACAGGAGACAGCCTATACAACAGGAGACAGCCTATACAACAGGAGACAGCCTATACAACAGGAGACAGCCTATACAACAGGAGACAGCCTATACAACAGGAGACAGCCTATACAACAGGAGACAGCCTATACAACAGGAGACAGCCTATACAACAGGAGAGAGCCTATACAACAGGAGAGAGCCTATACAACAGGAGAGAGCCTATACAACAGGAGAGAGCCTATACAACAGGAGAGAGCCTATACAACAGGAGAGAGCCTATACAACAGGAGACAGCCTATACAACAGGAGACAGCCTATACAACAGGAGAGAGCCTATACAACAGGAGAGAGCCTATACAACAGGAGAGAGCCTATACAACAGGAGAGAGCCTATACAACAGGAGAGAGCCTATACAACAGGAGAGAGCCTATACAACAGGAGAGAGCCTATACAACAGGAGAGAGCCTATACAACAGGAGAGAGGCTATACAACAGGAGAGAGGCTATACAACAGGAGAGAGTCTATACAACAGGAGACAGCCTATAGAACAGGAGACAGCCTATAGAACAGGAGACAGCCTATAGAACAGGAGACAGCCTATAGAACAGGAGACAGCCTATAGAACAGGAGACAGCCTATAGAACAGGAGACAGCCTATAGAACAGGAGACAGCCTATAGAACAGGAGACAGCCTATAGAAGAGGAGAGGGGGAAGAGAGAAAGAGATAAGCTGGCAAAGAGGAATGAAAGAGGACACGGTAGAAATAGAGAATAAAGGCAAGAGAGAGAATAAGGGGAACAAATATGGTGATTATGAGGGATAGAGAGAAGAAAGCCAGAAGGATGCAGAGAGACATTTCCTGCAGCAGAAGGGAACTCCAAAGCATTGACTCAGTTGCCAAGCAACAGAACACAAGATGAAACGAGACAGAGAGCACTTCAGTGTGCGTGTGCTGGTTTGTTTCAGACGGACAGACACACAGACACACGAGCAGTGTAGTCCAGCAGGGTTCACAGCACTCTAACCCTCCTCTGCTCTCTAACAGTCTAATACAAGATCTACTAATTGCCTGTTCAACCCTCCTCCCATCTCCTCTTCCCTCCCCCTCTTCCTTCCATCTATCCTCTCCTGTGCTTTTCTCTTCCCACCCTCCCCTTTAACCCCACCTTCTCTCCAGCACTGAAGCTCAATACTCTCCAGTGGTTTCCTCTCATCCTTTCCTCAGCTGCTTTAGGCAGCTCTCTCCTATTTAGCCCACAGTCATCAGTCTTCACCACAACATTACACGGCTGCTGACACAAAACATGCTTTGATAAAATAAGCAATGAAAGAGAGTGAGGTAAGTGTGTGCGTGTGTCCTACCGGTGCCAGAGGGAGTAGAGGTGACTCCGTGACACGGCAGACTGCCGTTCCTCAGTAGGGAAGGAGACTTCTGGATCCCACCGCTAATACCAACACCCAGCAGACCTCTCTCTCCTACTCTCTCTCCTCCACCTCCTCCGGGCCGGCCTGGCAGAGCGCTGGTAGAGGAGGGGGAAGGAGAGGAGGATGAGGTGGCGCAGAGAGAAGAGGAGGGGAGAGGTAGCGGTGCTGTGTGGTGCTCAGGTCCGTCTGTAGCCTTGCCGTCCGGAACACTAAAGCAGGGTCCGTATCGGTTCCTCCAGTTTCCTCTCTTCTTCTTCTCCTTCACCCCTTCTTCTCCTCCTTCTCCTCCTCCCCCAATCCCTGGCCCAGAGGAGGAGGCAGCAGAGGAAGAGGAGGATGATGAGGGCCGTTTGTAGCCGGCTGTGGAAGCAATGTTCCCCGTCGGCTCGCTGTGAGAGTTCTCGTACAGTTTACCTCCGGCTACGCAGCCAGGAAGTGACATCATTGAGCCGAAGGTGCTGAGCGACGCCATGCACTCAGAGGCCGTGACCTCACTGGGCTTCACTAGGCAACGGCTGAAAGAGGGCGAAGAGAAGGAGTCCCCGCCTCCGGAGCGCAGCGACGGATCAGAGAAGCCCAGGAAGTCAGAGGTGGGAGGAATCAAGGTGGAGGACGTCTTATTGGACAGCAGGAGGGCTGGGAGAGAGAGAGAGAGAGGAGAAGCTGTTTGGAGACTTAAAACACACACAAGCTAAGTTTCCATCCGATTGGCGACAGATTTATGCAAATATTCTCAAATCTGCATAAAGAAAATATGCGCATTTTCCCACCAGTGGTGTGTTTCCACCAAACAGACTTACAATCAATAAGTGATGACATAGTGCACACAAAAGTACTTTTTCGCTTAAGTTTTCATGTACCGAATAAACATAGAAAAGTTCAATGTGTTTGCATCGCATTTTCAACTCTACCGATAGTTTTGTCACAAAAACTGTTTTGTTAAAGAGCAAATGTGCCTACTCTGGCACGTGCGATCTAGCCAACAGCTCGCGGATACAGTGCGCGTAGGCTGTGCAGGTAGTCTAGCGTACATGATGATGACGATTTACTTGTCAAACAGCAGTCAAGCATGGATCATCATGTCACCAGAATAAGACCCTCGATATTTATTAGAAAGGAGCATCAACCGATGTCATGCACTTTCACCACACTGTGAAGTTCAACATCATTTATTTAATCTGTAGCATAATAAACTTTATGGTTTCCTGAGTGGTAGTGGGAGGACCACACACCATATCATCGCGTAACTCCAAGTTTACTTCAATATGACGGTTATTATATCAATATTTGCACACATAGGTGTTTCCACCATCATTTCACACAATTTATTTTACCGCCACAAAAAGATCCCACCATGTCGAACAAACAAATGATCTGTCGCCATTTATAAAATTACACTGAAAATTCCTGTATCCATCACAGCTGTCGTTATTGTTTTTATACAGTATGTCTTTACTCGCATAAAAACTGTGGATGGAAAGGTGGTTCCACACACACACACCCTCTGGCACTGCCAGACACATAGAAGCACCAGTAACTGATAAGATAGCTATTTTAACTCCTCTCGCTTTCTTTCCCTCCAATAGTCATCCCCTTGGTCCTCAGTCTCCTGTTGGACTGTGAGACTGTTTCCCCACTAGATGCCACTTAAAACACGTCAGCCCTCCAGACTTGACCCCTCGAGGCTGACACACACACACACACAAGCTGCCACAGGGGGCCGGAGTCAAGGGAGACTCATGGCGTCTGAGCGCTCTAGTGTGTGTGTGTGTGTGTGTGTGTGTGTGTGTGTGTGCGCGCGCACGGCGGAGCTCCCAGATTACAGGAGCCAGGGTCTAGCCAAGGAGACGACGCTATTATCTTGGCCATATGCTAACTCTGGCCAACATCCAACAACTGTCAGACACAGGCACGCCGCACACGTAAACAGTGCATCAATCTCACCTTGATGAAAGGTTCCAGTGGAGGAGGCGGCAGTGGAGGAGGTTGCCGTAGTGACCACAGCAGAGGGGAGGGGCTTCCCAGGTGTGAGGGACTTGCGTCCGCGCTGAACACCAATCCCTTGGCTAATGCTCTTCTTGCCCTGTTTGACCTCCGACCCCGGTTTGCCTTCTGACCCTGTGGGGGGGCAGTCCTTAGCACCCCCGGAGTGCACCGGCACTTCCTGGAAGTTGGCGGTGGTGAAACGGGCAGCACTGTCGTCCAATCGCTTTTGAGAGGAGGCGGGCATAGAGGAGACTCCTCCTCCACCACTGCTGCTGCTGCTGCTGTTGTAACTCTGAGAGCGGGATGAGGATAGGAGAGGACAGGAGGAAAAGACAGGAGAGGAGGGGGAGTATGTGAGAGGTCAGTCCTGCATAATGCCTAACAGAGCTAGTCAATGTTCATCTGACATTAAACCCACAGAGTGAGACAGTGAGACGGAGAGACAGAGAGAAAGAAAGAAAGAGAGAGAGAGGGAGGGAGGGAGCTGGGCGCAGAGGAGGAGAGAGCTCACCTTGTCTGAGGCAACCATGAGAGTTGGCGCAAGGGAAGGGGAGAGCTCTAGAGTCTTCTTGTATTTGGGTTTGTGTCTCTCCCTCTCTTTGTGTTTCTGAGGAGAGAGAAGGGAGGGATGAGCGTTACGGAAGGACAAGAAAGCGGAGGATGAGACAGATGAGTGTCTGGGTTTCTCTGGTCCCAAACCTATGGCACTGCTTCTGAAAGAGAAAATTAGAGCGAAAGAGAGAGAAAGGTAGAGCGAAATAGAGAAAACTGATCTTTAATTCACAGCCCCAGTCTGAGGTGAAAGGATGGTTCTACTGCAATGAAAAGAGAATAAAAAAACAAAGTGCTTAAAACAGAAGAAAGAGATTAAAATCTGCAGACACTTGGTTTTTTGTCTTCTTAGTGAGAGACTCCACCCAACCAGATCCATGGCCTAAACCCCTTAGAACTCAATTTACACCCTTAGTTACACACACCCTCACTTCTCTCACCCCAGAGGGCCAAACCCCCTGCAGGTGTGAAAATATGCAGTGATCCTGTGAGACAACATGAGACTTAACATGCTACTGACAGACAGCACCATGACAACCATCGACCCTGCCCCCAGCATCCCTCTCTCTTTTCTCTCCACCAACCCTCTCTCTACCTCAATCCCTCTGTTGTCCTCCTGTCTTTTCCTTCACTGTAGCTTCCAATATTTCTTTCACTGTAGCTCCCAGGGTGTGTGGGTGTGTCAGGGCTGGTAGCTCATTGTAGCTAACTATACATGTGTCTGTGTGTGTGTGTGTTTAACAGGGTAGGTTCCCGGGGATTTCCCTTGTTGTTTCTCATTAACATTCCAGCGGTAGGTGTTGATGGACAGAGTTAGGCTGAGAGGGTCAAATGTCCACAAACACATCCACTTTTTCACTTTGCACACTTGGAGAGACTCCCCCCTTATCAGAGCTGGAGACATGGAGAAGAAAAGGGAGGGAGGGAAAAGAGGAAAACAGGGGGGAAATAATCCACCCTAGCCTGGCAGGAATTCCCTTGGGCAGTTTCCTGCAGGCTCTCTGACCAGCCGGTGTGTGTGTGTGTGTGTTTCTTGCAGACTGTATGAGTGGCCTGAGGAAGGAGAGGCTTTTAGCCCCTTGTTATTTGGCTGCAGGGTTTGGAAATAGATAGGCGCACACACACACACACACACACACACACACACACACACACACACACATCTGAGCCTTCTGACCCCTGACCCTGGAATGTGGAGGGGGTAGGAGGGAGGGGTCCTCTTGCTAATGCAAATCAGGCTGTGTCACAAAAGCCAGGGCAAGGAAGGGAACACTAGGGACTGGACAAATGTGCCATCTCTGCTTATTTCACACGCACACACACCACCACTGCTCCATTAAAAGAATCACCCCAAAAAAACAGAGCAACAGGCTCACTCATGAGTCATATTCTAGTTGACTGACCATGTAATACAGGAGCATGCTCAATGCACTCACATATTACATGGTATTGTGAACAATGTCAGCTAAAAACTCAAGATCTCGAAAACATCAAGTTCAGAAAATCAATTGGCTTTCTTTCGCAGTCCAAAAAGAATACAGTGAAAAAACTACCTACAACTGAAACACACAAAAAAACTGGCAATGGACTACAGGCACATTATCCAAATCAGGAAAAACTCAGACGTTTTATCGAATGAGGTGGAGCGATAAGGAGTGGGCCAATCGGGTGAGGGAAACAGATTGATGGAGCGGGTGACTTCCTCTGATGTCATAAAGGAAGAGGATACATGGCCAGAGACCATGGTCCTGTTCATACACCTTAAAGATGAGCTCAGAAACATGACATCAAAGACTACCTTTAACCATGCATCTTTCCTTTTTTCCATCCTATATGTAATCACTGATCTAATATGGATGGATAGGTGAAAACTAGGGTTCCACTACATAGATTATACCTACACTGTCATGTCAGATAAGTGGTAACTACGGAAGGGAGGAAGGATGGATGGAAGGATGCATGTGTAAGGTATTAGAACAGGCCCACAGCCAGAATAGAGAATCGATGACGCTGGACAGAAAACCATACGCTCTCTCTCACACAGTAGTGGCTTAGTCGGCTGAGAGTCTATGCCACTAACAGGACTGTGACTGATTAACTCTGACTGGTTTATAAAGTGTTGGTTAGAGACCGTGATCCCTGGTGCCTCACATGATAATTCAAAGGACCTAGGACAAGGGTGTCAAACAAATTTTTCCCAGAGGGCCGCACATAAAATGTGTTCTAACTCTTCACCGTCAACATAAAAAAAAAAATATTTGTCCTCTATCCATCACTTTTGAAATGTTAGATGCTCACTGACTGTCTAGCTTTCGCATCAATGACTGTTAGCAAGTCGGACAGAAGAGACTATAATTGTAGGTCCATAATAATTTCTACCCAGTTTCGATTTGGATTTTGTCATTTCAATGTTGATCGAGATCATTTTTCCACAGGGGAAAAAATAAATACACTGAACAAAAATATAAAACGCAACATGTAAAGTGTTGGTCCCATGTTTCATGAGCTGAAATAAAAGATCCCCGAAATTATCTGGTCACACCAGAAACTGACTGGTTTTCTGATCCACACCCCTACCTTTTGTTGTTGTTGGTATCTGTGACCAACAGATGCATATCTGTATTCCCAGTCATGTGAAATCTATAGATCAGGGCCTAATTTATTTATTTCAATTAACTGATATCCTTATATGAATTGTACTCATTACAATCTTTGAAATTGTTGGATGTTCTGTTTATATTTTTGCTCAGTGTATATACACATACATATATATACAAACACATACATACATACAGTTGAAGTTGGAAGTTTACATACAGTTAGGTTGGAGTCATTAAAACTTATTTTTCAACCACTCCACAAATGTCTTGTTAACATACTATAGTTTTGGCAAGTCGGTTAGGACATCTACTTTGTGCATGACACAAGTAATTTTTCCAACAATTGTTTACAGACACTCCAACAATTGTTTACAGACAGATTATTTCACTTATAATTCACTGTATCACAATTCCAATGAGTCAGAAGTTTACATACACTAAGTTGACTGTGCCTTTACACAGCTTGGAAAATTCCAGAAAATGATTTCATGGCTTTAGAAGCTTCTGATAGGCTAATTGACATCATTTGAGTCAATTGGAGGTGTACCTGTGGATGTATTTCAAGGCCTACCTTCAAACTCAGTGCCTCTTTGCTTGACATCATGGGAAAATCAAAAGAAATCAGCCAAGACCTTAGAAAAAAAATCGTAGACCTCCACAAGTCTGCTTCATCATTGGGAGCAATTTCCAAATGCCTGAAGGTACTACGTTCATTTATACAAACAATAGTACGCAAGTATAAACACCATGGGACCACACAGCCGTCATACCGCTCAGGAAGGAGACGCGTTCTGTCTCCTAGAGATGAACGTACTTTGGTGCGAAAAGTGCAAATCAATCCCAGAACAACAGCAAAGGACCTTGTGAAGATGCTGGACGAAACAGGTACAAAAGTATCTATATCCACAGTAAAACAAGTCCTATATCGACATAACCTGAAAGGCCGCTCAGCAAGGAGGAAGCCACTGCTCCAAAACCGCCATAAAAAAGCCAGACTACGGTTTGCAACTGCACATGGGGACAAAGATTGTACTTTTTGGAGAAATGTCCTCTGCTCTGATGAAACAAAAATAGAACTGTTTGGCCATTATGACCATCGTTATGTTTGGAGGAAAAAGGGGGACGCTTGCAAGCCGAAGAACACCATCCCAACCGCGAAGCACGGGGTTGGCATTATCATGCTGTGGGGGTGCATTGCTGCAGGAGGGACTGGTGCACTTCACAAAATAGATGGCATCATGAGGAAGGGAAATTATGTGGATATATTGAAGCAACATCTCAAGACATCAGTCAGGAAGTTAAATCTTCGTCGCAAATGGGTCTTCCAAATGGGCAGTGACCCCAAGCATACTTCCAAAGTTGTGGCAAAATGGCTTAAGGACAACAAAGTCAAGGTATTGGAGTGGCCATCACAAAGCCCTGACATCAATCCTATAAAAAATGTGTGGGCAGAACTGAAAAAACGTGTGCGAGCAAGCAGCCTTACAAACCTGACTCAGTTACACCAGCTCGGTCAGGAAGAATGGGCCAAAATTCACCCAACTTATTGTGGGAAGCTTGTGGAAGGCTACCCGAAACGTTTGACCCAAGTTAAACAATTTAAAGGCAATGCTACCAAATACTAATTGAGTATATGTAAACTTCTGACCCACTGGGAATGTGATGAAATAAATAAAATCTGAAATAAATAATTCCCTCTACTATTATTCTGACATTTCACATTCTTAAAATAAAGTGGTGATCCTAACTGACCTACGACAGGAATTATTACTAGGATTAAATGTCAGGAATTGTGAAAAACTGAGTTTAAATGTATTTGGCTAAAGTGTATGTAAACTTCCGACTTCAACTGTATGTATGTATGTATGTATGTATGTATGTATGTATGTATGTATGTATGTGTATATATATATATATATATATATATATATATATATATATATATATATATATATATATATATATATATATATATACACATATACATACTACCGTTCAAAAGTTTGGGGTCACTTAGAAATTCCCTTGCTTTCGAAAGACAATCATTTTTTTTGTCCATTAAAATAACATCAAATTGATCAGAAATACAGTGTAGACATTGTTAATGTTGTAAATGGCTATGGTAGCTGGAAACGGCTGATTTTTCATGGAATATCTACATAGGCGTACAGAGGCCCATTATCAGCAACCATCAGTCCTGTGTTCCAATGGCACGTTGTGTTTGCTAATCCAAGTTGATCATTTTAAAAGGCTAATTGATCATTAGAAAACCCTTTTGCAATTATGTAAGCACAGCTGAAAACTGTTGTGCTGATTAAAGAAGCAATAAAACTGGCCTTCTTGAGACTAGTTGAGTATCTGGAGCATCAGCAATTGTGGGTTCGATTACAGGCTCAAAATGGCCAGAAACAAATAACTTTCTTATTTTATTTTTATTGACCAGTCTGAGATATGGCTTTTTCTTTGCAACTCTGCCTAGAAGGTTAGCATCCCGGAGTCGCCTCTTCACTGTTGAGGTTGAGACTGGTGTTTTGCGGGTACTATTTAATGAAGCTGCCAGTTGAGGACCTGTGAGGCGTCTGTTTCTCAAACTAGACACTCTTTTATTTGTCCTCTTGATCAGTTGTGCACCGGGGCCTCCCACTTCCAGCTACAATATCCATTTACAACATCAACAACGTCTACACTGTATTTATGATAAATTTGATGTTATTTAAAAAATTGACAAAATAAATTGATTTTCTTTCGAAAAAAAATGACATTTCTAAGTGACCCCAAACTTTTGAACGGTAGTGTATATAGTACCAGTCAAAAGTTTGGACACACCTACTACACATTCAAGTGTTTTTCTTTATTTGTACTATTTTCTAATTGTAGAATAATAGTGAAGACATCAAAACTATGAAATAACACATATGGAATCATGTAGTAACCAAAACCGTGTTAAACTAATCAAAATATACTTTAGATTCTTCAAAGTAGCCACCCTTTGCCTTGATGACAGCTTTGCACACTCTTGGCATTCTCTCAACCAGCTTCATGAGGAATGCTTTTCCAACAGTCTTGAAGGAGTTCCCACATATGCTGAGCACTTGTTGGCTGCTTTTCCTTCACTCTGCGGTCCAACTCATCCCAAACCATCTCAATTGAGTTGAGATCGGGTGATTGTGGAGGCCAGGTCATCTGATGCAGCACTCCATCACTCTCCTTCTTGGTCAAATAGCCCTTACACAGCCTAGAGGTGTGTTTTGGGTCATTTCACTGTTGAAAAACAAATGATAGCCCCACTAAGCGCATACCTGATGGGATAGCGTATCGTTTCAGAATGCTACGGTAGCCATGCTGGTAAAGTGTGCCTTCAATTCTAAATAAATCACTAACAGTGTCAACAGCAAAGCACCCCCACACCATCACACCTCCTCCTCCATGCTTCACGGTGGGAACCACACATGCGGAGATCATCTGTTCACCTACTCTGTGTCTCACAAAGGCAGTTGGAACCAAATAGCTCACATTTGGACTCATCAGACAGATTTCCACCGGTCTAATGTCCATTGCTCGTGTTTCTTGGCCCAAGCAAGCCTCTTCTTATTATTGGTGTCCTTTAGTAGTGGTTTCTTTGCAGCAATTTGACCATGAAGGCCTGATTCACACAGTCTCCTCTGAACAGTTGATGTTGAGATGTGTCTGTTACTTGAACTCCGTGAAGCATTTATTTGGGCTGCAATCTGAGGTGCAATTAACTCTAATGAACTTATCCTCTGCAGCAGAGGTAACTCTGGGTCTTCCTTTCCTGTGGGGGTCCTCATGAGAGCCAGTTTTATCATAGCGCTTTATGGTTTTTGCGACTGCACTTGAAGAAACTTTCATAGTTCTTGAAATGTTCCATATTGACTGACTTTCATGTCTTAAAGTAATGATGGACTGTCATTTCTCTTTGCTTATTTGAGCTGCTCTTGCCATAATATGGACTTGGTCTTTTAACAAATAGGGCTATCTTCTGTATACTAACCCTACCTTGTCACAACACAACTGATTGGCTCAAACGCATTAAGAAGGAAAGAAATTCCACAAATTAACAAGGCACACCTGTTAATTGAAATGCATTCCAGGTGACTACCTCATGAAGCTGGTTGAGGTTTTGGTTACTACATGATTCCATTTGTGTTATTTCATAGTTTTGATGTCTTCACTATTATTCTACAATGTAGAAATAAAGAAAAACCCTAGAATGAGTACTATAGATAGATAGATAGATAGATAGATAGATAGATAGCAGGTAATCATTCTTAAAGTCATTACTTAACGTATTGAGTTCATATATAAATATATTAATATTTATAAATATACACTGACTGCGCAAGCAGCAGAACTTCTGGTTTCTCATTTTCCAGAATAAAATATCCACTTTTCATTACGTTCAGACCACATAATAGGGCAACAATACACTGAGTATACCAAACATTAGGAACACCTTCCTAATATTGAGTTGCACCCCACCCCCCCCCCCTCCTTTGCTCTCAGAACAGACTCAATTAAAATCGGGGCATGGACTCTACAAGATGTCAAAAGCGACCCACAGGGATGCTGGCCCATGTTGACTCCAATGCTTCCCACAGTTGTCAAGATGGCTGGATGTCCTTTGGGTGGTGGACCATTCTTGATACAGGAAACTGTTGAGCGTGAAAAACACAGCAGCGTTGCAGTTCTTGACACACTCAAACCGGTGCGCCTGGCACCTACTACCATACCCCGTTCCAAGGCACTTAAATATTTTGTCTTGCCCATTCACCTTCTGAATGGCACACATACACAATCCATGTCTCTACTGTCTCAAGGTTTAAAAATCCTTCTTTAAACCAGTCTCCTCCCCTTCATATTCACTGATTGAAGTGGATTTAACAAGTGACATCAATAAGGGACCATAACTTTCACCTGGATTCAGTTGAACAGTATGTCAAGGAAAGAACAGGTGTTCTTAATGTTTTGTATACTCAGCGTATGTGATTATACAGATATACTAATCACAATATTTCACATTGTTCGTCTGCATAATTAAAATCTAACACTCATTTGGATGAGACAAAGTCCCACTTGATCAATAGTTATTGCTCTCGTATCCTATGGTGCCAATGACATCTATAGTGCCACCAAATGGTCTGGTGCAGCCTTCTAAAGGTTGTAGTGACTTTATATTCACACAGCTTCTAAGGACATATAACATAAAGGTTTACATACCAAATTTCATGACCCCATGTGCATATGTTCAGTTATTAGTGCCCTGGTGTGATATGGTGCCATCTAGTGGTGTAGCATGGCCGAGTTTGAATGCAGCAACTATTCATTCTCAAATTAATTAGAGGCTAATTAATTGAGTCTATATACCAAATTTGGAGTCAATCTGATTTATGGTTCATGAGAAGATCTTTAAAGTATTTTTAGCTAGCATATGTCCTAACGTGCATCGATTAGGTACAGTGCGGCCATATTTGAATGCAGCATAAAAAAAAATATGTAAGCCATTAAAGACTAATGAAATGAGTCTAAATACAAAATCTGGAGTGAATCTGACGTATGATTCATGAGGAGAAGATGATTGCAGATTATTTTGAGCATTATCGTTACATATGCAAAGAATGAGTTGTTAATAGTTTCTTGTTTTTTTTAGATATCAGCACCAAATTCAGTGTGGTTCATTTTAGGGACGTCCATGATAGCGATGACAAGTTTCAAGTTGATAGGCCACTGTGGAGTGGATTTACAGTGGTTTAAATGGACACGTGAAATCATATTTTTTATTTGACAATAACGCATCCATCTTTTGACCAATCACTTAGCTTTTCTCCAACTAAGTTAAGACATGTATCTACATACTGGTGTCATTTTGTCCTATGGTTTTTGAGAATGCATTTTATCTTCGCTGTGAACCCCAAAAAAATTTTGAAACCCGACCTAGGACATAAACTCACTCAAGCCAACTAACTTAGCTAGGGCATTTATATCCTTAGCTGTATCTCTGTGCTGTGTGTTGTTCCCTCTGTCTACAGTAGGTGAGTGTGTGTATGTTCAGAGAGGGCGTATGGTTGCTGTGTCCATCACAGTCACGTAGAAATAGAGTTACTAGATGTTGGGGCTACCTTACCTTGTTGTCTTGGTGGTCAGGGGGTTTATCCGAACACTGAGAGGAAGAGTCACTAAGGCTCTGAGCCCTACTACCTCGGGCCCTGCTCCTTCGCTAAAAGGTAGAGAGGAACTTCACGTTACTAGAGTAGACCCAAGCTAAATAATGACTAAATAAATACATGAAAGCTAAATAATAAAAAATAACTAGAAAGTAGACGGACAGAAGACCTAAGTTAAATAAAGACCAAATTAATAAATAAAGGAAAGCTAAATATAGGTTTATTAATATAGTAAAACAAAATATCAACAAAGAGACATGGTTGTACAAAAAAAAAAAAAAAAAAAGAGGCATTATCATGAAATGGTGATTTGGAGCACAGGCAAATGCATCTCCTTCTATATTATGCACACACGCACACTGAAGGGACCCTTCCCCTGTTCTACCTCTCTCAGGCGCAATATACCAGCAGCAGACTATTTCAAGTTGATTAGATTTACCACCAATCTATTCAAGGAAACAAACATTGAGCTAGACCCATTCTTGTTTACTGTAAGAAAACACCATAATTATTTATGGCCCCATTGACCGCATAAAGAGGAGTATTAATTTCAAAACATCACAATGTCACTAGTCCCAACAAGAAGACAAATCCAGTAAATGTCACTCATCAACCCATGTGGCGTCTTATGAAATCCATTCTAATAACATTGGTTTGTCTGTCCTTGATTCCTCGTGCGTTTCTCATCTCCTCTATGCTGTACCAGCCTAATTACATCAGGCCATACAAAGCCATTACACAGGTTCAATAGCATTTCTTAACAAGCATTTGTTAACATTGTGTGTGTGTGTGTGTGTGTGTGTGTGTGTGTGTGTGTGTGTGTGTGTGTGTGTGTGTGTGTGTGTGTGTGTGTGTGTGTGTGTGTGTGTGTGTGTGTGTGTGTGTGTGTGTGTGTGTTAGTGCTGAGCGATTAGTGCTTTTTGAGGTCGGTTCAGTTTCGGTTCAGTTAGTAACAAATAATCACGTTTTCGATTTAGCTATTACTTTATTTTAAATTTTTTATTAAATGCATTATGAAATAATGACAAAATGATTTGAGCTTTTTAATGGGTTTCCAAAGCAAAAAATTGTGAACATTCAATTGCCAAAACATTCAATTGTCTCGGTCTGGTCCACATTGGGTAGACATTAATAGAGAATTAGGAAATTACTATGAAATAATAAAATATTTCAATTCTGTATATAAATTAGTTATTTGATTACTATTATTTTTCATTCCTTAAATTCTTAATCTCATCTCTGCACAGGCAGTACCAGCCAGACAATCAACAATTTAACGTTATCTCTGTGCTCCCCATAAGGTACGGTCTTGGACCAATTTAGCTAAGCTAGTAGCTAGCTGGCTATAAATAGTAGCTGCCTAAGTATGCTGCAGAGCTGTCTGATGAAATCATTTGACTAGTTCTTTAAAGTAAATAAGGCATAATTTTAAGACTGCTTATTACCAACTACTACAACTTTCAATCGAGCAGAGCTACAGTGGGGGAAAAAAGTATTTAGTCAGCCACCAATTGTGCAAGTTCTCCCACTTAAAAAGAGGAGAGAGGCCTGTAATTTTCATCATAGGTACACGTCAACTATGACAGACAAAATGAGAATTTTTTCCCAGAAAATCACATTGTAGGATTTTTAATGAATTTTTTTGCAAATTATGGTGGAAAATAAGTATTTGGTCAATAACAAAAGTTTCTCAATACTTTGTTGTATACCCTTTGTTGGCAATGACACAGGTCAAACGTGTTCTGTAAGTCTTCACAAGGTTTTCACACACTGTTGCTGGTATTTTGGCCCATTCCTCCATGCAGATCTCCTCTAGAGCAGTGATGTTTTGGGGCTGTCGCTGGGCAACACAGACTTTCAACTCCCTCCAAAGATTTTCTATGGGGTTGAGATCTGGAGACTGGCTAGGCCACTCCAGGAACTTGAAATGCTTCTTACGAAGCCACTCCTTCGTTGCCCGGGCGGTGTGTTTGGGATCATTGTCATGCTGAAAGACCCAGCCACGTTTCATCTTCAATGCCCTTGCTGATGGAAGGAGGTTTTCACTCAAAATCTCACGATACATGGCCCCATTCATTCTTTCCTTTACACGGATCAGTCGTCCTGGTCCCTTTGCAGAAAAACAGCCCCAAAGCATGATGTTTCCACCCCCATGCTTCACAGTAGGTATGGTGTTCTTTGGATGCAACTCAGCATTCTTTGTCCTCCAAACACGACGAGTTGAGTTTTTACCAAAAAGTTCTATTTTGGTTTCATCTGACCATATGACATTCTCCCAATCCTCTTCTGGATCATCCAAATGCACTCTAGCAAACTTCAGACAGGCCTGGACATGTACTGGCTTAAGCAGGGGGACACGTCTGGCACTGCAGGATTTGAGTCCCTGGCGGCGTAGTGTGTTACTGATGGTAGGCTTTGTTACTTTGGTCCCAGCTCTCTGCAGGTCATTCACTAGGTCCCCCCGTGTGGTTCTGGGATTTTTGCTCACCGTTCTTGTGATCATTTTGACCCCACGGGGTGAGATCTTGCGTGGAGCCCCAGATCGAGGGAGATTATCAGTGGTCTTGTATGTCTTCCATTTCCTAATAATTGCTCCCACAGTTGATTTCTTCAAACCAAGCTGCTTACCTATTGCAGATTCAGTCTTCCCAGCCTGGTGCAGGTCTACAATTTTGTTTCTGGTGTCCTTTGACAGCTCTTTGGTCTTGGCCATAGTGGAGTTTGGAGTGTGACTGTTTGAGGTTGTGGACAGGTGTCTTTTATACTGATAACAAGTTCAAACAGGTGCCATTAATACAGGTAACGGGTGGAGGACAGAGGAGCCTCTTAAAGAAGAAGTTACAGGTCTGTGAGAGCCAGAAATTTTGCTTGTTTTCAGGTGACCAAATACTTATTTTCCACCATAATTTGCAAATAAATTCATTAACAATCCTACAATGTGATTTTCTGGAGAAAAAAATTCTCAATTTGTCTGTCATAGTTGATGTGTACCTATGATGAAAGTTACAGGCCTCTCTCATCTTGCACAATAGCTGGCTGACTAAATACATTTCCCCCCCCACTGTACCTCACGAACTGTCTCTATCCCTCGTCGTTGTGTTTATTCCTCTCCCATGCGCTCTGTGTGTAGGCTATCCGTCTCTGTTCGAGCCGGAAAGAACATGCGCAATGGATTATGGTCATTGTAGTTAATTACCACATTTCTCAGCTGAACTAGGTAGAATATTTGCCTAATGAAAACTACAACTCCCTGTAGCCCAGCGTCCCACATAGTTCTTGGAATTCAAGTAATTGAACCGAAGTCGGTCAATTAGTTGTTTAATAACCGGGGGGGAAATGTGTGTGTGCGTGTGTATTTTCCACCTTGACGGATGTTAGGGGTGGAGCACAAAATCTGCAACACAGCAGGGGCTCTCGCTCCAAAGAGCTCTGAGGGAGTGAAAGAAGGAATGAGAGGGAGAGAGCATGTGTATGTGAGTGGAAGCATTTATACTGTGTCTGTGTGGAATGGTGTATACTTATGTTAATTGGAAAGCATCTCTTTGGCCACTTGTAACCCTAACCCCAGTACCCCTCACCCACAGCCCCCTACCTTCTACCAGCCCCCAAATTCTAACCCGGCATGGGCATAGCACACAGGGAGCTGGGGGGTGGAGGGGACAAAGGGCCTGGGAGGCACTGCTGATTAGATGGGGGTTGATGGGAGAGGGAGGAAGTGGGGCTGGAGGGGGGAGAGGGATGGGGCTGGGGGAGAGAGGTGCTGGAGAGGGGGAAAGAGAGGAGGGGCGAAAGAGGAGAGAGGGAATGGGTTGATGGTTGGAGGGAGAGAGAGAAGGGAGGGAGGGATAGAGAGAGCAAAAGGTAGGGAGAGAAAGAGAGAAGGGAGGGAGGGAGAGAGAGAGGGGCTAGAGGAGGTAGAGATGAACGGATGGCTCCCCTTTCAGTAGGTGTAATTGGCAGAGAAGAATGTCAAGTCATTCAAGAAATGAAAGGTATTCCCCAGTGTGTGTGTGTCCATGGCATGGAGTGCCAGTGTGTGTAGGGGAAATGCGGGCCTTCAAAAAGCTTACAGTTTTTGTTCTGACAGACAGAGGGTTAGGAAGCAAACTAGATTCCAGGTTTTTTAGGTAAGACCACTCTTCTTCCCCCAGCACAGTAAGAACGTTAGGAAAGTGAGACAGAATACACACAGAGAGAGATAGAGAGATATATCTTACCAGTTTGCTGTAGTGGTACTTGCAGTAGCCACAGTACTTGACGTTGTCTGCGTCCGACCCCTGCTCCTCACACAACAACCCAGCAAACTGGGCACTGAGGAGAGGACAGAGAATACGTGTCAAGAGAGAGAAGGGGATAGAGAGATGTGACAAAAAGTGAAAGGAGAAGACATAAGAGACAAGATGATATACACTGAGTGTATAAAACATTAGGAGGAATGGGATTGTCATTAGGACTTGATGCTGTGGTCCATATTATTTATTTATTTAAACCTATGACACCTGTATGTTTCTGCAATTGAAATGCATGTGTGTCTACATCAAAACGTTTTATTTGATGGTGTGTATGTCTGTAAGTTGTTACAGTATGTCTGATATTTGTCTCAAACATTGTTCCCCCTGCTGCTGTCTTGGTTGGACCAGGTCTCTCTTGAAAAAAATATTTGATCTCAATGAGACTAACCTGGATAAATAAAGGTTAAATAAAAAAGAATTAGGAACACCTGCTCTTTCCATCACATAGACTAACCAGGTGAATCCAGGTGAAAGCTATGGTCCCTTATTGATGTCCCTTGTTAAATCCACTTCAATCAGTGTAGATGAAGTGGAGGAGACAGTTTAAAGAAGGATTTATAAGCCTGGAGACAATTCAGACATGGATTGTGTATGTGTGCCATTCAGAAGGTGAATGGGCAAGACAAAAGATTTAAGTGCCTTAGAACGGGGTATGGTAGTAGGTGCCAGGCGCACCGGTTCGAGTGTGTCAAGAACTGCAACGCTGTTGGGTTTTTCACGCTCAACAGTTCCCCGTGTGTATCAAGAACGGTCCACCACCCAAAGGACATCCAGCCAACTTGACAACTGTGGGAAGCATTGGAGTCAACATGGGCCAGCATCCCTGTGGAGCGCTTTCGACACATTTACATTTTAGTCATTTAGCAGACGCTCTTATCCAGAGGAGTCCATGCCCTGACGAATTCAGGCTGTTCTGAGGGAAAAGGGGGGCAACTCAATATTAGGAAGGTGTTCCTAATGTACAGTCAGTGTATATTACATACAAATTGTAGGTTTTTGAATGAAGCTCACCATGTGACATGGAAGGCTTGTCGGCAGCCATGTTTGTTACAGGTCATGCAGGCTCCGGTGGCAGCTTTACTCTCTCTGCCCTGGTCCTCACAGATATAACACTTCTACACACACAGAGGAAAAAACAGTCACACACAGAAATGTAGGGATACAAACAGACAGAGTGAAGTGTGTGTACCTTGTTGTAGCGATCGTGGGGTACAGACTGCAGTACGATGGGTTCCATGGTGGAGACGTTAGCAAACTCCACTTCTGGGATATAGAGGGCACACACCACATGGGCCCAACCTATACACACACAGAGAACAAACATCAGCACACATACTATTACCTATTCAAACACACACCACTTGGGCCCAACCTGCACACAGAGGGAAGAAACAAACAAAATCCCTTTCCATTTCAATCATTGTGTTCCTGGGAATGGGAAAGGTAGCTGACTAACTAGAGCAGGAAAGGGCAGTGGGCCAGTTGAATGAGAGGTCAGATTGTGGTGAATCCTATATCCCCCCCTCTGTTTTCTCCGTTTTCCCTTTATTCCAGGAACAACAATAAGCTTCAACTTACAGTTGAACCTCTGACCTGCCTTTGACCTAGCCGGGGGGTGGGGGGGACAGGGGGGGATGAGAGGGGGAGGAGGAAGAGGGTGTGAAAGGGGATGTTGTTGTTTTGAAGTCCCTCCAAGAATCTGGCAGAGGACTATAAAACAGGGCCATAAAACCATACAGTCTCCATGGACACGAGCATTGACGCACACAAGCTACTTGTTAGTTTGCAAGCTACAGGTAGAAACTTTGTACAGTTGGCTAAACATAGTGGTAAGTAGACCTAATGTACTTTTTTCTCCAACCAATACAGGCCTACCTAGCGAAGTTAGCTAACATTATCCCCTTTTCAACATTGTTTTTACGAGTGTTTAATTATAATTCCTGCTGACAGACATGATATAGGCAACAATGATTGATGGACCATGTCAAATTGGCTAGCTAGCTAATAACAGATCCCGTCAATGTGGCTAGTTAACAAGCTAACTTTCATGGGACAAACTATTGTTTGATTTGCTTGCCATCCGCACATTGACTCGGTACCGGTACCCCCTGTATATAGCCTCATTATTGTTATTTTGTGTTACTTATATATTTTTTACTTTCGTTTATTTAGTAAATATTTTCTTAACACTATTTTCTTAAAACTGCATTGTTGGTTAAGGGCTTGTAAGTAAGCATTTCACGGTAAGGTCTACACCTGTTGAATTCGGCGCATGTGACAAATAAAATTTGATTTTGATTTGATCTATAGTGGCGATGACAGTAGTACGACTGACAACTTTAACAGGACGAGGACTTGCCGATGTCAAGCTCTTTCTAAAAGTCTCATCTCTGATGAAGCAAGCAAATTATGTTGTTTGCCTAGCTAGCTACATGCAAAATGGATAGGTACCTTCACGTATCTGAAATTACATGATTATACATGTTTACTGATCATGAAAAGCAGTTACTTGCTGTAAAGATGATAGAGCTAAATGTGTGCAATTGTTTATCATGGAATAATGTGGACACCTGCTTGTCAAACATCTCATTCCAAAATCATGGGCATTCATATGGAGTTGGTCACCCTTTGCTGCTATAACAGCATCCACACTTCTTGGAAGGCTTTCCACTACATGTTGGAACATTGCTGTGGGGACTTGCTTCCATTCAGCCACAACAGCATTAGTGAGGTCGGGCACTGATGTTGGGCGATTAGGCCTGTCTCGCAGTCGGCGTTCCAATTCATCCTAAAGGTGTTCGATGGGGTTGAGGTCAGGGCTCTGTGCAGGCCAGTCAAGTTCTTCCACACTGATCTCGACCAACCATTTCTGTATGGACCTCGCTTTGTGCATGGGGGCATTGTCATGCTGAAACAGGAAAGGACCTTCCCCAAACTGTTGCCACAAAGTTGGAAGCACTAAATTGTCTAGAATGTCATTGTATGCTATAGCGTTAAGATTTCCCTTCACTGGAACTAAGGGGCCTAGCCCGAACCATGAAAAACAGCCCCAAACCATTATTCCTCCTTCACCAACCTTTACAGTTGGCACTATGCATTGGAGCAGGTAGCGTTCTCCTGGCATCCGCTAAACAAGATTCATCCGTCGGACTGCCAGATGGTGAAGCGTGATTCATCTCTCCAGAAAACGCGTTTCCACTGCTCCAGAGTCCAACGGCGGCGCGCTTTACACCACTCCAGCCGACGCTTGGCATTGCGCATGATCTTAGGCTTGTCTACAGCTGCTCGGCCATGGAAACCCATTTCATGAAGCTCCCGACAAGCAGTTTTTGTGCTGACGTTGCTTCCAGAGGCAGTTTGGAACTTGGTAGTGAGTGTTGCAACCGAGGACAGACGATTTTTACGTACTGTGCGCTTCAGCACTCAGTGGTCCCGTTCTGTGAGCTTGTGTGGCCTACCACTTCGCAGCTGAGCCATTGTTTCTCCTAGACATTTCCACTTCACAATAACAGCACGTACAGTTGACAAGGGCAGCTCTAGCTGGGCAGAAATTTGATGAACTGACTTGTTGGAAAGGTGGCATCCTATGACGGTGCCATGTTGAAAGTCACTGAGCTCTTCAGTAAGGCCATTCTCCTGCCAATGTTTGACTATGGAGATTGCATGGCTGTGTGCTCGATTTGATATACCTGTCAGCAACGGGTGTGGCTGAAATAGCTGAATTCACTAATTTGAAGGGGTGTCCACATACTTTTGTATATATAGTGTACATTCCATCTATGTTTACAGTCTTCGCTGTGACCTCCTGGTGAACCCAGAGAGGAGCTGCCTCACAGCCCTGTTAACCCAAGCCTGGCTCGCCCCCTAATAAACACACACAACAGGAGCACACATCCCATTAATGAGACAAAACAAGCATGTGCTAACCACAGAACCTTGTTAGAGGCCAACAGCCTGTGTGTGTCAATAGTTGATGGGAGTACTCAAATCAAGGAGGCTCCATATCAGCGTTTCACAAACTAGGGGTTGCGACCCCATGTGGGGTTGCCTGATTTGAAAATGGGGTTGCGAGATAAACTCTGGACGAAAAAATAAAATTGGGCTTGGCTCACAGAACCGGGGTTACGTCAGGAACCTCCTGTAGCCACTAGATGTGGTTGTAATAAACAGACCAGTTTCTGTTTTCTTCCTACAAATGTGGCTCTATCTTTTGAACGGTTTAAGCTACAAAATATTATGACCCCATCAATGAAAGATAAGACTCTCAGGAACATGTATGTCTGTTCCCCTCTACAAGGCCCACAAGCCACGCAGGACTCATTCGAACAGAGTGGACAAGACCATGCACTAAACCCAACTGTGGGAAAAAAGAACATCACTAGCTAGGTTTCCATCCTATTGCCAACAGATTTTCATGCAAATATTCTAAAACCTGCATAAAAACAATATGCTCATTTTCCCACCAGAGAAAATTGACTTGTTTGCGGATAAACGGCTGTGCGTGATGACGAGGTGCACATAAAAATACCTTTTGCGGTTCAATTCCCACGTACCGAATACAAAATACAAGTTAAAAGGTTTCCATCGCAATTTCAACTGTGCTGATGGCAGAAACTCGCACATGGCGGAGACTCGCACTTGAGCCTTTTACTTTCGGTTTTGGTCCACCAGCTTCAAAAAGCCGTAAAAATAATATATGTTGTTATTGAAAATGTTTTCAGCAATTTTGATGGTACAATGATTGCCTACAATATTATGTGCTTGTTTTCTCACATAAACTGAAATTGAGCGAACAGTGTAGCAACCAGGAAATGACAGAGCAATTTCTACATTGGCCGCTTGACCCGATTCCCACTAGATAACACAGCCACAAAGTCAGATGCCGGCCCAGCAGCAGAAATCAATAGGCGAATATCACAGCCAATCACAACACTGGCGGGTAAGTAATACTGTGAAGGACTATCGTTCCAATATCACTGAAATTACAATGCAAAATTATATTTAAAAATCCTTCAAGGGACACACAGTGAGACCCAGACCATTGCGAATTCACATGGAATTGTATTACTTTTTCGAAAGGAAAACCGATAAAAATGGCAGTTTAAACCTTAAGAACATTTTCCAATTTGTCACATCCCTACTCACAATATACCTATATCCCAGATAGATAGATGATTCTTACCTCCGTTATCGGTCCTCTTGAGGGCGCCGTCTTTGTGGGGGCACAGCTCACACCTCTGCAGAGAGAGAAACAGGAGGGAGGGAGACACGGGCAATTAGCAAAACTCTTTACCATGGAGATATACAGTGGGGAGAACAAGCATTTGATACACTGCCGATTTTGCAGGTTTTCCTACTTACAAAGCATGTAGAGGTCTGTAATTTTCAAAAATCCAGAAAATCACATTGTATGATTTTTAAGTAATTCATTTGCATTTTATTGCATGACATAAGTATTTGATCACCTACCAACCAGTAAGAATTCCGGCTCTCACAGACCTGTTAGTTTTTCTTTAAGAAGCCCTCCTGTTCTCCACTCATTACCTGTATTAACTGCACCTGTTTGAACTCTTTACCTGTATAAAAGACACCTGTCCACACACTCAATCAAACAGACTCCAACCTCTCCACAATGGCCAAGACCAGAGAGCTGTGTAAGGACATCAGGGATAAAATTGTAGACCTGCACAAGGCTGGGATGGGCTACAGGACAATAGGCAAGCAGCTTGGTGAGAAGGCAACAACTGTTGGCGCTATTATTAGAAAATTGAAGAAGTTCAAGATGACGGTCAATCACCCTCGGTCTGGGGCTCCATGCAAGATCTCACCTCATGGGGCATCAATGATCATGAGGAAGGTGAGGGATCAGCCCAGAACTACATGGCAGGACCTGGTCAATGACCTGAAGAGAGCTGGGACCACAGTCTCAAAGAAAACCATTAGTAACACACTACGCCGTCATGGATTAAAATCCTGCAGCGCACACAAGGTCCCCCTGCTCAAGCCAGTGCATGTCCAGGCCCGTCTGAAGTTTGCCAATGACCATCTGGATGATCCAGAGGAGGAATGGGAGAAGGTCATGTGGTCTGATGAGACAAAAATAGAGCTTTTTGGTCTAAACTCCACTCGCCGTGTTTGGAGGAAAAAGAAGGATGAGTACAACCCCAAGAACACCATCCCAACCGTGAAGCATGGAGGTGGAAACATCATTCTTTGGGGATGCTTTTCTGCAAGGGGGACAGGACGACTGCACCGTATTGAGGGGAGGATGGAT
This sequence comes from Coregonus lavaretus, assembly GCF_964263955.1. Taxonomy (NCBI): domain Eukaryota; kingdom Metazoa; phylum Chordata; class Actinopteri; order Salmoniformes; family Salmonidae; genus Coregonus; species Coregonus lavaretus. Next base: position 75,470 of record NW_028162732.1, on the reverse strand, counting down.
GGGGCCATGTATCGTGAGATCTTGGCCAACAACCTCCTTCCCTCAGTAAGAGCATTGAAGATGGGTCGTGGCTGGGTCTTCCAGCATGACAACGACCCGAAACACACAGCCAGGGCAACTAAGGAGTGGCTCCGTAAGAAGCATCTCAAGATCCTGGAGTGGCCTAGCCAGTCTCCAGACCTGAACCCAATAGAAAATCTTTGGAGGGAGCTGAAAGTCCGTATTGCCCAGCGACAGCCCCGAAACCTGAAGGATCTGGAGAAGGTCTGTATGGAGGAGTGGGCCAAAATCCCTGCTGCAGTGTGTGCAAACCTGGTCAAGTCCTACAGGAAACGTATGATCTCTGTAATTGCAAACAAAGGTTTCTGTACCAAATATTAAGTTCTGCTTTTCTGATGTATCAAATACTTATGTCATGCAATAAAATGCAAATTAATTACTTAATTCCATCTCTCACAGTTGAAGTGTACCTATGACAAAAATTACAGACCTCTACATGCTTTTTAAGTAGGAAAACCTGCAAAATCGGCAGTGTATCAAATACTTGTTCTCCCCACTGTATACTATTGATACACACGCAAGCATGTACCCTACCTACTTTCTTTCTCTCTCTCACACACACACTTTTGGGTAATAACTGATCCAACAAATAGGTGTAAGGGGGTTCCACCCCATAGCTTTCACATTCGGTTCTGTCATACTACTATGCGGAAGTGAGGGCCTAGTTGAAATCAAGCCTCAGCTTCTCCTACAGTACAAACACACTATCTACTGCCCAAGACTGCTTCCCTTTCCCATGTGTCTGTGTCTGTGTGAGAGAGTTTTTCCTCTTCCTTTTCCCGCCAGTTTCCGTCCACACAATATCAAAGGAGACTATGACAGCACTGTTTAACCATTTCTACAACCATGATGAGGAAAGGACAGACAAACATGCCGTTTTTCCCCCTATGAGAAATACTCTGGGGTGTTTCTTAGGCATGTCTGTTGCTTCCACGGACATGACCGGCTCTGTCACTGTAATATTAACCAATGTACTACTTGTTTGTTTTGGATTCTTTAATACAAGCACCACATGGTACTCTTTACTACCAGGTAGTAAAGCTGGGTGATATGGACAAAACTCCATATCACCATAAATTAATGTGATAATGCTAAATAGCATAGGTTTAAGTTTATAACATTAATGTGCAAAAAATTCTTTTTTTTTATCCTTTAAACTACTACTAATAGTTGTAGCCATCAATTGTCCCACTAACAATCACCCACATTAGCAAAGTTATTTCATTTCAAACCTCACATTTCTCTAGTATAGGCTACTTATCGTAATGAACAACATATGCAAAACGCCTGCGATAAGTGATCGGTGACAATTTTTGGTTTATTGTCCCAGCTCTACCATGTAGTTGCCAATTGTGTTGAATTATTTGAAGTAAGTACCAGAGAGTACCTATTTATACCACATAATTTCCTAGAAAGTACCAGCTAAATACTAGTGGAAGCTCTATCATAAAATACAGTGCTGAGAATGCATTGTTGATATTCTATTGGTCAGACTCACCACTCTGGCTGCTCTCTCCTGAGATTCACATTTCCTGCAGAACCAGGGTCCAGTGGGCACCTGCACGATGCCATAGCACGCTGCAGAGAGGACAACACTGAGTTATTAACCACAATACCCTCATATCTCACACTAGGGCTGCACAATATGGGCCAAAAAATGTGACGTGATTTTTTTTAACCTTATATTGCGATTTGACTTGCGATATATCTCAAAACAATTGGGTGAACGGTTGGAATCATAAAAATAGAACAATTTATATTAAGAAGCTAAATGTAAAGCAGCATCGTTCTTGTTTGGAACAATCAGATGAGTGCATTTGACCTGACAGAACAGCAAGCAAACTTAGAGAATCTAATAGCGGGGAGGAGGAACTGCTCTGCTTGAGTGACAGGGGGTGAGGCTTTGTGTGTGTGTGTGTGTGTGTGTGTGTGTGTGTGTGTGAAGCAGCAGGTGTAGGCCTATACACCAAGCTCATGGTCAGACTGTTGTTGCCTGATCTGGACCATTCATGGTTGGATTGGAAACGTTTGTAGCTAATGTTCTGTAATATAACAGTGCCTTCGGAAAGTATTCAGACCCCTTGACTTTTTCCACAGTTAGTTAGGTTACAGCCTTATTCTAAACTGTATTATACAAATAAAAAATACAAATATCCCATTTACATAAGTATTCAGACCCTTTACTCAGTACTTTGTTGAAGCACCTTTGGCAGCGATTACAGCCTCGAGTCTTGTTGGGTATGACGCTACAAGCTTGGCACACCTGTATTTGGGGAGTTTCTCCCATCCTTCTCTGCAGATCCTCTCAAGCTTGGTCAGGTTGGATGGGGAGCGTTGCTGCACAACTATTTTCAGGTCTCTCCAGAGATGTTCAATCGGGTTCAAGTCCAGGCTCTGGCTGGGCTACTCAAGGACATTCAGAGACTTGTCCAGAAGCCACTCCGGCGTTGTCTTGGCTGTGTGCTTAGGGTCGTTGTCCTGTTGGAAGGTGAACCTTCGCCCCAGCCTGAGGTCCTGAGCGCTCTGGAGCAGGTTTTCATCAATGATCTCTTTGTACTTTCCTCCGTTCATCTTTGCCTCGATCCTGACTAGTCTCCCAGTCCCTGAAGCTGAAAAACATCCCCATAGCATGATGCTGCCACCACCATGCTTCACCGTAGGGATGGTGCCAGGATTCCTCCAGACGTGACGCTTGGCATTCAGGCCAAAGAGTTCAATGTTGGTTTCATCAGACCAGAGAATCTTGTTTCTCATGATCTGAGAGTCTTTTAGGTGCCTTTTGGCAAACTCCAAGCGGGCTGTCATGTGCCTTTAATGAGGAGTGGCTTCCTTCTGGCCACTCTACCATAAAGGCCTGAATGGTGGACTGCTGCAGAGATGGTTGTCCTTCTCCCATCTCCACAGAGGAATTCTAAAGCTCTGTCAGAGTGACCATCGGATTCTTGGTGACCTCCCTGACCAAGGCCCTTCTCCCCCGATTGCTCGGTTTGGCCGGGCGGCCAGCTCTAGGAAGGGTCTTGGGGGTTCCAAACTTCTTCCATTTAAGAATGATGGAGGCCACTGTGTTCCTGGGGACCTTCAATGCTGCAGAAATGTTTTGGTAACCTTCCCCAGATCTGAGCCTCGACACAATTCCTTCGACCTCATGGATGGGTTTTTGCTCTGACATGCACTCCCAACTGTGGGACCTTATATACAGGTGTAGGCCTTTCCAAATTATGTCCAATCAATTGAATTGACCACAGGTGGACTCCAATCAAGTTGTAGAAACATCTCAAGGATGATCAATGGAAACAGGATGCACCTGAGCTCAATTTCGAGTCTCATAGCAAAGGGTCTGAATACTTATGATAAATAAGGTATTTCTACAAACCTGTTTACGCTTTGTCATTATGGGGTATTGTGTGTAGATTGTTGAGGATTTTTTTTTAAATTCCTTTTAGAATAAGGCTGTAACGTAACAAAATGTATAAAAAGTCAAGGGGTCTGAATACTTTCCAAAGGCACTGTAACTCTGTAATACCAGGTGCAGACACAGTGACTGTACTGACCCAGTGACCTCAGGTAGTGTTCAAACCCTGTACACAGGCAGGCCTACAGTTCTGGGTCATGGAGGCTGGTTATGAGAGTCTGAACATGCTGCACTCCAGATACCTTTGCTGTCCTCTCGGATTATCTCACATCTCAGTCCACGTAATCCACTTTAAATCAACAGTAGGGCTGACCCAATTTAGTCGACTGTTTGGTCGATAGGCTGTTGGTCAACCAAGACTTCTTTAGTCAAGCAGTCGCAATTGCTATTTTTGTTCATGGTGCACAAGACACCGGTCTGATTCGCACCTGTCTGAGTGGACTGATCCATTGCAGAGGCCACGGGGATGGCACAGTCTATTACTCCAAGACATGTTATACTGAAATTGTATATGGTTATATTGTGTAAAAATAATGTTGCAACACTAATAAATCTAATATTATTTTATAACAAATGCGCTTTCTCCCGCGTTGGATACGGTCGCTGTCCGCGGTTCTGAAACATAATCTTCAGTGCGCCGTAGAATTGGTGCCTTTTCCTATGTTGCTATGTGCATTATAGCTAAATTAACCAGCATATTTTGATTGAGAACAATGCGGCAGAGGCAGCAGCAGCAAAGACAAGGAAACAGTCCATGCCTTAGCCTAATTGTCTAAGAAAATTGAGGAGAGAGGAAACCCCAACTTAATTAGGTCTATAATCAATAGCCAAACTGTTAAATGTGCCTGGCTTTATAAATCATCAATATATATCTACAGAAATAAGACAGACCTTGCTTCTGTTGCCTGTTTGAGTGTTTGTTTAATAGCATACTGATTCCGTGAGCACCAAGCCTCATGCAACGGCAAAATGTTGGATAAAGCATTTTCACAGATTGGGCTGTTTTTAATCTTTGCTATGCTGTAATAAAAGGCTACACAAATTGTTTTTGTTAGAACAGACTGGTATAACTTATAACTGATTTACTGTTGTTTACACTGTCCCAAACAGACAGAAAATAATATTGTAATCTAACAGCACCTGTTTGTCATACATAATATACACGCAGCTCTCGCTCCTATACCCTCCTTTTTCTTGATCTCCTTCTTATTGTTATTATTACTATTATTATTATGATCATCATTATAATAAGTAATGTCATTATCATTAGTAGGCTTAGTATAGCAGCCTTGTATAACCACCATCGAGCTGTAGGCCTTAGAGCGCGTCCTGTTTAGTCTTAATACTGTAACTTACTTAGGCCTATATTTCAATATATAGGCTACTGTATCAATCAATGATTCATTCGTTCGTGCCATCACACAGCATACAAGACATTCATGCTTTGAAATGTAATCAAGCATTTTAGTTTTACAATTAAATAACAACGGGAGCTTTAAATAATTAGCCTAAACAATAAACCGCAAACGAATGCATGCAATTGTTTTTAATCTGCTGTAATAAAGGCTTTATATATATTTTGTTAGATCAGACTCTCAGTTACACTTATTTATTTAGTGTTGTTTACACTGTTCCAAATGGTCAGAAAAGGTAATAATATTGTAAACTAACAGCAACTGTTTGGCACACATAATACTCACGCAACGCTTGCTCCTATACCTTCCTTTTTCTTGATCTCTAGTAGTTTCCACAATTATTTCAAATGTCTTCCATAGATCTGACTCCCCTTTCCCTCCTGAGCAACCAGTAAACATTCGCCTGTTTCGAGTTTCTTTTTCATGTCCTCCGCATCCATTTTGCTGTCACGTGTTACTGTGTTCAGAGTTTGTTATAACCAATTTATTGATGTGATTATGATAGACTATAGGTCAGGCCCTATTGGTCACATGCATGCTATGCTTACATGTTTCATGTAGAGAGAGCAAGGGTTGAGGGAAGAGTGAATGTTTTTCCTAAACAAATTAGGGATTTCAGTAACAGAACTTTTCACTCAGAAACAAGTAAGAAACGAAATGGCTGAAATGATTTTGCCGCTTTAGCACGGACAGGACAGAGCAATAAACACTTGCAGTGCTACCTTTTTGCTACAGTAGGGAGGAGAGAGAGACAACGTGGGCCAGTCACACAGGCACTGGCTATCAATTTTTTTCAGCACAGTGTGACCATCAGGCTCTTTCGAGCCATTTGTATGTCTTAATTACTTAATCAAACAGTGTGCTTAAAGCGTCAGACAAGCTCAGTACACATGTAGTTTATCTTATTCAAACACATCGGTTGTGTGTCTATTTATGGAAAAATAAGTTTTAACATTTCGATTGGTCGAAAGAACAGGACGACTCTCGGTCGACCAATATTTTTTTTTTTGGGGGGGGGACAGCCCTAATCAACAGAAATAATCCACTGATAATAAAAAGGGTAACGTTGTCTATTGTTGTGGACAGAGGGGTCAGCGATCGTTATAACAGTGTCACAGTGTGTTGGTTAGCTACTGATTACATTTAGACCTAATTAATTCACATATAAAATGAGTGTGTATTTAATAACATTTTTTTACATTTTAGTCATTTAGCAGACGCTCTTATCCAGAGCGACTTACAGTTAGTGAATACATATATATATATTTTTTATACTGGCCCCCCATGGGAAACGAACCCACAACCCTGGCGTTGCAAACGCCATGCTCTATCAACTGAGCTACATCCCTGCCGGCCATTCCCTCCCCTACCCTGGACGACGCTGGGCCAATTGTGCGCCGCCCATGAGTCTCCCGGTCGCGGCCGGCTGCGACAGAGCCTGGATTCGAACCAGGATCTCTAGTGGCACAGTTAGCACTGCGATGCAGTGCCTTAGACCACTGCGCCACTCAGGAGACAAGGGTCTAAAGCATGTACAAATAGCTGTGTTTAGTTATATGGGTATGAGGGCAGATATTCAAATCACCAGAATTATGACAACTAAGACACGAAGCATGACAATGATCACTAGTTTCTCTCTCTCACAAAGCCAAAATCACAGTATTGACTGGATACCAGTCGGTCAGCCTAGTTCTGATCGTGACTTAAGTCAACAGAATCTGAGTGCCGTTGACATTGTTGTTTGGATCTATGAAAACATCTGTCTTGTTTGGGTGTAGTGTGTTGCAAACAATCTTAAGCTAGCTACATAGCCTGGTTCGTTCTGTATAACAACTTAGCTAGTTCCCTAACAGCGTGGCACTATTGTTTACAAAACGTATCTAGCAATACATAGGCAAATATGATTTAGTAGTTGGCTATCATTACGGATATAATGTGGTAATGTGTATTATTGGGTAAGACAATATAGCTAACATGTTAGCTACATTCTACGAATTGTATAGCCAGGATAATATTACTGCCAATGTTGACAACTGCAGAAATTGTAGTTACTTTAGCAAACTCCATACCTACTAGATAGGAAGGCTAGCTAGGTAGCGTAGGTATGGAGTTGGCTAAAGTAATAAATGTCTGTAGTTGTCAAGATTGGCTGTAATGTTATCCTGGCTATACAATTCGTAGAAATCAGCTAACATGTTAGCTACTTTATCTTACCCAATGATAAACATTACCACTATACGAACGCACAACTGTGGATTGAATAGAACTAACGTTACCTAACTAGCAATATAACCTTGGCTACTGGCTACCTGAATAGTTCGCTATCTAGCTAGCTAATAGCTAAACTAACTAGGGTATGGGCATCACGGAAACCGTTTACCGTTTAAAAACCAAACGGAAGCAAACATTGAAAACGAGCGTTTCTATTGGACAAATGCATGTAGGTCACTCCAGGTTTCGTTCCGTTTGCGTCCATTTAATAAACGTTTTGCAACAGAATCGACGTAATGAATACACCCCAGCTAACGTTGATAGCTAGCCAGCTTCATGGCAGACGATCAGCGAAAGCTAGCCTTAGTGAGTTGTTAGCTAGCTCGCTAACGTTAGTTCTCGGATGTTAGTCAAGCAAATTTCATGTTACATGCATTTGACTTTATTCGGTGTTTACCTTGATGGACTGCAACATTGCAGCCGTGACCGTCACAGTAGACGAGAGGATTTTCTGCCCAACCTCTCTCGTCTGAGCACACGCAGCAACCTCCAATCATCTCCTTCATATTATTCGCCAAAAAGTCGTTGTCCGCTGCCAGGCACAGCTCGCCGGAGACCATCTACGGAGAAAGTGTACATGCGAAGACAACAAAGATGAGCCTAAACCTTTGCAGAAGATCCTCATCTACCCACTGTGACAACGCTTTAGGTCCCACTTGGCCGAAAGGTCATGTTTTAGTCGTGTTTACATTCCGTTTCGACACCGTATTTTTTCCACTTCAGCGAAGGCTACACACGGCGCGAGCGAGAAGAAGCGGCCCGTCGGGAAGTGGAAGTGCGTAATCACTAATGGCCCGTGACAGGGCAGAAAGGATGGATGTGATTGGCTCAGAGAGTGTTGCCAGTGTGCGTGGCGCCATTTTGACTCCACATGGCCTTTTAAAACGAATGTGTTTGCTTTGGAAACTTTTGTAACGCTAGCTACTGCCATGGGTGGTTTTTACAAATGGTGAATTGTGATTGGCAACATTGTATCCACCAAATACCAACATGAGGTATTTAAAAATATGAATTATGCCTACCTTATCATTAAAAAAAACACGTATGACTATTACTCCATTGTTTGTGTAGGCTATTGTTGTCATTGAAGAGTTTGTAAATAGCCTAAAGATGTAGCTAAGGCCTATAGTTTAAAACCATGTTTAGAAAACCTAGACATAATTTTGCTCTCAAAGAATATAATGTCATTCATTGAGCACTAAGACACTGTAGGTATAGAAATCAAATGCTATTTGCATATGAAAATGTCATGGTGCATTGCATGATGCATGTGTGGTCCAAGTTTTTTGTTGGTTGCACACACTATTAGCCTATACACATCTGACAGTGTGCCCGCTGCCTTTACATTAGGCCTGAATAAAACATAGACGTGTTTGTTTGTGTCACTGTCATTGCCTTGCCAATTAGGCCTATATGTCATCCTCTGTGTGTGTGTGTGTGTGTGTGTGTGTGTGTGTGTGTGTGTGTGTGTGTGTGTGTGTGTGTGTGTGTGTGTGTGTGTGTTGCAAAATGGATTAAGGAATAGGCACAGTGAGGGAGAAATGTATGTGGAACTACTCTTGGGTTAGAATGAGTGGGGTAATTGTATACAGTCAAATCTGCTCTCAAACATTGCTGATTGATACTTAAATTAGAGAAAAACATGAAATAATATTTTTACATATGTGTTTTTGTCTTTAACTCTTGGAAGACTCAATAGTCAAATTATGAGCTAAAATAAATACCAAATAATCTATTAACTGTTTTTTTTTACACAACTGGGCATATCAAATCAAGATTTTTTTCAACATTTTGTATTTTTATTAATCAACTCAATAAATTACTTCCCCTTTACACACATGAAATGCAAAAGCACACTTCTTTAAACAAGATTGCATTTCACTTTTGTTTTAAACGTTGTAATGACATAATCTTGGTTGAATCAATCAGAGAAACTGCACTGTGCATGGATATATTCTGCACGCGCTCTGCTGGCGGCTTGCATCACCGTCCGGGAGCCCGCTCCCTCCCGGTTTGGTTTCCAGAGAAACGTAATGACTTGCCAATAATGCGCGAGAGCACACGAGCGTCTTCCTGTGTAATATGGAGAGCGAGAGGTCCCCGGGAGTGGGCTCCCTACTGTTGGCTTTAATTTCAAATTGCTCAAATGCTCCAGTCCACACTGGGCTCCGCACAAAACAGGGGGAAAAGGGGAAGAGGAGGGAAAAAGAAAAAGGAAAAAAAGTGAATTGTGTGTGGCAGGGGAAAACCTATTAGAGTTGGCGAGAACAAAGGAAGGCGAGGGGGGGCAGCTGTAGGAGGGTTGGAGGCTACTGAAATAGCAAATTATTTTTACAACTTGCACTTGATTAAGTCTAAGTCTTTCCGTGCATGTGCTCTCTTCGTGCTCAGAGAGAAGAGGGTTCATGCATTGGCGAGAGAATACGACCTATTCGCTGCTTCCTATTACAATTCAGTGCCTCTATAACGGGTTTGCTTATGGTAACAATATAGCGAGGTTATCTATTGGCTTCATTTTAGTGACCAACACATATAACATATAGGCCTATAACAAACATAGGCCTATTATGTTATTAGGTCTATACGTTATTTTGTACTAAATAGTAGGCTAACCTTGCATGCACACATTAAATTAAGATTTTAACTTTTTTAGGCCTATAGTCTAATCCATGGCACAACATCACAGTTACTTTTGGTCATGAGCCTATATACAGTTCAAGAACTTCGGTAACCTATATTTAATTAAATCGTGAATATCCTCAATATTTCAAATTCCAAACTTGGAAATGGGCTATACATTTTTGAAAGTATTTAAAAATGTATTTGATAAAATAGCCTACTGAACTGTAATGTCTTCTTGCATCAACATCACATTTTACCATGTAAAATGTTGTTGGGAGTTCCACACCTCATGTGACTTGTTATTGTTTGTTGTGGTTGGTGTTTGAGACATGGGGGTGAGCTTCATGTTTCACTCTGACCTGACAGATGTTATCTCCACTGATGTAGTACACTGTAACGGTTAAAGAGAGACATTTGGAAGGAGAGACATTTCTACATCTGACCAACTTTCCCAAACATGTTTTCTGTCAAGCAGTGCCATGCTTCTTTGGACTCGGATCCAAATTCATCCAAAGGCTGAACATCTATTATGGTTGATATCTTGCATTTGATCTCAGATGTTATATATTTCTAGGTAAAGTTTTGCACATGTTTAGAATATTATTTATGATGTATAGTATTTGTCAGGGTCAGGTCTTTCCTGTTGAGAACCTCGACAACATAGCAGTGTGAAATGAAACCCTTTTAAAATGAGAAAAACTAAAAATGAATTTACCCCATTCACATTTCCAAAACAATGCATCTAAAAAAAAAAAGGAATGTTCTTCTCTCGTATTACACTTGGCCTATATGGTTTTTAACCGAATTAAGTAAACCACATAATTATATATTTATTGTCTTTGTCTTTACACACCCCTTTTGTATCGCTTGTCACATTCCATTAACTGTAGGCTACGTCTATAGGCCTATGCTCAATGATTGGGGAAATTGTTAAAAGCCTAAATATTTTTAAAGCTTAAAAATGTAGGCTACAATATCAATTATGAAAGGGAGATTTTTTTTCCTGAGTCAGTGACATGACAAAAAAATAAAACCTCGATCTAAGAAATGTTCAATGTTGTGTGAAAGAAATTGGGAAATTAGTAAATAATAAATATGTCTGGTAGGCTGCTTTCAAAGTGTATTTTAATCGTTTGGACAGCGTTTCGAACCAAACTGGGTCTTCCTCAGTTTACCCTCTAGTCCAGCACCTGGGTGTTTTTATGGATGTATATACCATCCCACAAAAGACATTTGGAAAACACCATCTACTATCAATGAATTATTGTATTAAATATGTCCTCATCATGTCCCCCCACATTGTAGGCTACCACTTCAGACAAATGATGGCCAACAGTATCTGGCAGTCAGTCCTCTGTTCAGTCGAGAGACTGCTTATTAACACGGGCAGAGACCATAGGCTACATTAAACCAACATGACACTGCATGACTGTCCTGTTCCATACGACACTCATGGTGATGGGGGTTGTCTTGCATGCAGCCTGTAGGCCTAAAGGCTGTGGGGATTAAGTGGGAAAACCGAAGGCTCCGCAGAGTAAAGACCTATATATAGAAGGCATGATGCACATGGTGGAATACGAAGTCAAATACATCGCATAGGCTACCTCTATAATTATGAATATTTATATAAAATATATAACAGCTAACCAACATAAATTAATTCATATGTATTATTTTTGTCTAAATATCGACCAAATAATTAGCCTATTTATTTTATCTTCTGTCGTATGTTAAACGTCTTACAATTATTTCCCACCCAGGCAACATTTTAAAACTTTCACACTGACTGTTCATGTCAGAAACCCTCTCTCTAGTTCAGAACTAGAACTAAACTGTGGATGGGACATCGGGTCTATGGGGGAGACTGAACCAGAGAACGTGGAGGGTAAACCAGGTTGAGGGGTGAGAAACTATAGGTGGAAAAGATTGTTTAAGACCAGCCTTCATCAAACTGACTTCAGACAGCTGAATCGGCCTTGTTGTGTATGATGAACATTGACGCTCGATCAACACGGTTAATAATTCATGTTCAGATCATGGAAGGAGGGGTAATGATCAACTCCTCCCTCCCTCCCTCCCTCACACACACACACACACACACAACCTTGTTCATTAATAAAAAGGCCACTACAGAAATTGGATCTTATTTATGTGTATCGATTGTTAGGCTGCCACTGTAATATCATATGAAGTTGTGGCTTATGGCTCTCCTGACAGAGATAAGTGGGAAACGTACCGTCAACTGCTAAGAAAGCTTTCATGATTGCATAATGTGCAACTTACATACAGTTTTCTATTTTTTACTCGAGTACCTTCTCCTTTGATCTATTCTTTGTTTTATTGTTCGCCTCGCCTCCATAGGTGGCTGTTGTTCATTATGAGTAGCTTGTTGACAAAGAGATAATTAATCAACATGGTTTTATATTGTCTGCACTCATTTTTAAATAATGAAACAACACAATAATCATCCAACGACACACGCACGCACGCAACCACGCAACCACACACACACACACACATACACACATTCACCAACTCAAAGTTCTATAGTGCACGGAGCTGAGGATAAGCTGACGCATGGCAAGGCTTCAGTGCCTCATTCAGTCCTCTGTCTGTTGGTTCTAACAATAAGCCAAACGTATAATTACACGGTATGTAATGAGTGATTAGCGAGCTGGGCCAGAGTCTTCACAGCCCTATGTAGTCTGAGATATATGGCGTGTTGATACTCCTCCGGATGGAAGGCACATGTTAACCAGCTTTTAGTTAGCCTCTGCTTGGTGATAAAATCAAAATTGAATCAAATTCTATTCGTCACATGCTTCCTAAAAAATAGGTGTAGACTAACAGTGAAACGCTTACTATAATATGCATTGCGATGACCATCTCGCTCTCTCTCTCTCTCTCTCTCTCTCTCTCTCTCTCTCTCTCTCTCTCTCTCTCTCTCTCTCTCTCTCTCTCTCTCTCTCTCTCAGCTAAGGAAGCGCCTCAGAGAGAAGAGAGCTGCATTTTCCTTTCATCATCATCATTAGGCCATAACACTCCATGAATGAGTTTGGGCGCATTTGCTCTTCCACCCTCCACAACTGTTCAATGTATGAATCTGAATTACGAGAATGGGCTAACAGGTAGCCTTGCTATCTCCATATTTAGCTTTTTTATACTTTTTCCCAAATCATAGTTGACGTAGGTAGCTACAGTAGGCTAAACATAAACACTACCCGGCGGGTCTGTCCACTATGCAGCCGGCCTCGGTGTGTCCCAGCCCCGTCTGAGTGGAAGCGGGACGTCCCTATACAACCTCAGGCCTGGAGGATTAGTTCACGGGTTACACAATAGAGCCATACACCATCCATAGGCTACACACAGCATATTTCCTCATGCTAAGACCCATTGACGTCCTTATGAATTATTTATTGGTACGTTGATAGGTTACAAATCGCTAGGCTATATCCCTGTTCATAAAATAGACAGTGTTCATTTATTGTGCTGTGATTTGTGATATGTTTCAGATTTTAAAGAATGTTGACATTTGACAGACGAATATAGCACACGAATATTGTTGGTCATCAAAAATGGATGCACCAATTATTTGATTTGAAATGTGTTTTTTTTTTAATGAGGACTAATGTTAGATCAAATAGTACAATTATAATTCTAAAATGTTGGTCAAATAATCATGCTGCAACTATATTACCACACCACTGTCAATGAAATACAGTAGCCAGCTACATGATAATGGCCTATGTTTGATGATTGTAATGTAGGCTATATTAAATGATTGTATAGGACTAGGCCTATATTAAATTACAGTTCACATCAATTCAATTATTGATTTAAATAAAAGCAGCATGATTGGGCTATTAAGCTGGTAGAGATGGTATAGTGGTAAATTAATTGGGCTTTGAAGTAAAGACTGAGTTGCAAGCTACATGTTGAGCTTTCCCCTAGAAACATGAGAAAGTAAAAAACATGAAATGCACGCAAAGTTATGTGTAATATACACGAAAAATCTTTTTTGTGTGTGTGTGAAATAAACCTCCGTCCAAAACGTGTGGCATTCACGAAAGGTCAAGGGAATGGGTCGTGTGCTTAGATCTGACAATAAATCACATTCTCCACATCTACTGGAGCAGTGGTGATGCGTCAGACTCTACTGTGGCAACAGCCTGCATACCTATTGGACATAGGCCTACATCCTCTCCTCTCTGGTGCCCACCCCCCCAGCCACAACACGCTCACACTTCAGGCTCAGATTGCATGTAAAATCGCATTGTTAGGAGGGATCGGACACAGGGAATTCATTTGTTTTGGCATGGCTAATGAATTTGTACCGTAAAAAGCCTATCTACAAGTGCCTCGACCAAGTGTATCCATTAAACTCAATGCAAAACAAATGACTTGGGGCAGGGTGTGGGAAAGGGACACGTTTAATAAAATACACACTAAATTGGGTGTTAGAGAAGCAAGTTGGTATCAAGGTTTAAGGTTTTGGGATTTCAGAGTTTGGGTACAGTGAAGCACTTTTAGAGCAACGGGTTTTCTTTCTACCAGCATTGCTTTTTAAGAAATCAACCGAAACACGAACGGGAGTTATTCAGCTATTTAATCACGGTTGAAAGATAGCCGTTTTGTGGTGTGGTTTTCCCACATGGGAAACACACACATACACCTAATATAATACAATAGCTACACCAACAGGTTTTAAAGTCTTGTGCCTCAACATTTCCATGTGGGCATAATTTTGTTAAAATAACTGCATTTACGTGTGTAATGGAAGGCCGATTTGTGTTGTTTAATCCTATTGATTACACTCAAATATTCTACTGTCTGTTTGGCCGATAGGCCGATATTTTCTTCTTCGTATTCACTTCACAAGTATCTCAAATAGACTATACCTTCGTGCAACCACATCCTGTAGGCTGTAAAGTTCAAGAAAAGGCTTTAGAAGTGTAAACGAGAGGGAAACATTACTCTTGTTCTTTGTTCTTCATCGTTTTCCGAGAAAAGCGTGGACGTGTGTGAGAGTGCGTGCGCGTGTGTGTGTGAATGACTAAGTGTGTGTCCTCTTACCTTCCACTCGCTCTAATCTGCCAATCTCCTCCATCAGCGCAGCCATGTCCTCGCCAAAAGCACACGTGCACATTACAACAAACATATCTATCCGCGCGAGTGATGAATGTGCGCCCCGGGAAATGCACGAGGCTAGTCTGCCGGTCGGGTCTCTGGTCGCGGTATTCCCCCGGTATTATCGAGCTTCCATGCAGCACGCTGATGTAGCCTCGGCTCTGGCGCGTGAGTCATATGCAGTCCACCGGCCTGACGGGCTGAGCTCAGAGGGAGAGAAGAGAGGGACCGAGGGGGCTCCTCTCACAATGGGCCGGAGAAACGCAGGCAACAGTAGCCACAACTTCTGAATAGCATGTAGCAGCTGATGGGAATATCGATGTTAAATAGGTTACTGAACTGCAACACAAAACGAAAGAGCAGCCCAAACTTTTAGCCTTTATAAGCAAACAGTGTAATGGGTAAACAAATGCGTGGTAAAAAAAAATAATTGAACTTTCAAACTCAAAACGTTATGCAGAACAAGAAAATACCGAGCTGCAATAGGGAGGTTCATAAAGAGCACAGGGGAATAGCACGGACCATGAACAAATACACAATATATAATTTGGGGTTTCAAATCAAATCATTTATTTTTTTGTATTTTGGTTAATTCTTCAATAAAAATGTTTCATTGGTTCATTCTGTATAAAAATGATGCGCTGTAGGCTTCCCCATACGCTGAAATTACACAAATGAAATTCACAGGCCTAATTTACCTTGTTAAACATAATAATGATTCGCGGGTCTTTAGCCTACAATATCAGTGAAATTATATTTACATTTTAGTCAGCTGGTTGTAGGCTATAGGTAACGGGTTAACAAGTTACCCCCGCCCCCCAAACAATATAGTCTACTTTGTCAAATTTTTTAATTGCCCTTTGGGTTCTGCATCATCACACCATTTAAATACCTGTTGCACGACCAAAAAAATACCTTATTTTTTACGCGCCATTGATTCATTCAGGGAACGTCCATAAATGTATATTCAAGTCAATGTAAGAAATTCTTGGAGAATGGATCGAGGAGTAGGGGCCTGCAAATCATCGTGTCAATTTCTGCATAATTTTTGATAGCCCTATACATGATTCCCCCTGCTCCTGTGAACGTGTCACTTTACTTAATTATTATTGTTTTATTCATAACAGGATCGTTAACCTATGACAGCAAACATTTTTGTTATAAGGGCTAAAAACGTTCAGTGTCCAATCAGACTAGATTTATTCTGTTGCCCTGTAAACCCTGTGATTTGCTGTATGCCGACATTCCCTCAACAGATAGGCCTTATATTTATGTCTGTCTGGCTACTTCTTCAGGCCGAGTGACTTCAGATGATGTTCCGAACAGAACAGTGATGACAATGAAGACATCTGTATAAAGTGTTGATGAAACTATGAACGTTTTTAAATCTGCAAGGCGAGATCAAACCATATGCTTTATCTGTAGCCATAGTGTGGGTAAATGCACAGAACGTCCAACCAAACATTGTAGTTAAACTCTTCTCCCGCCCGGCTATCCTTGGCTCCCCGTGGCCGGGCAGAGCTGGAGAGGTCGAGCCGTAATCCCCACCGATCAGGCCTCAGGGTGGAGCTCAGCTAACAGAGGACCCTTCTCCTTTGTCCATCCGAAGGCAAAACAATTATCCACACACACTGCAAAAGCTATAGAATACTTTATGCATGATAACTCTGTTCACTGAAGATGGTACAAATGGGAAAAGTAATGTGGACTGGGTTGAATTACAGTTGTCACACACACACACCCACACCCACACCCACACACACACACACACAGTATTTCGCTGCTAACAATTCAGTCCCATTCAAAATCCTATTTTCCCTAACCCCTAAAACTAACCCTATCTCCTAACCTTAACCCTAAACCTAATTCTAACCTTAACCCTAAACCTCCTAGAAATAGCATTTGACCTTGTGGGGACCAACAAAATGTCAGAAGTTCGTCAAATGTATCTTGGTTTACTATTATTGTGGGAACTTCTGGTCCCCACAAGTATAGTTAAACACGTACCCCCCCCTAAAGTTCAGCATCGATAGTAATGTCAGGTAATTTGGACTCCCGACTCCCCCCCCCCCCCCCCCCCCACACACACACACAGTATTGTACAGCTAACCTTGTGGGGACACACTATTCAGTCCCATTCAAAATCATATTTTCCCTAACCCCTAACCCTAACCCTAACCCGTACTCTTACCCTAACCCTAACCTTAACCCAAAAACCTAACCCTAGCTCCTAACCCTAATCCTAATTCTAACCTTAACCCTAAACACCCTAGAAATAATATTTGACCTTGTGGGGACTAAAAAAATGTCCCCAGTTGGTCAAATTTGTGTTCGTTTAAACACGTCCACAATACACACACACACACACACACACACGAGGTGAAATACCATATCAACAGGACAAGTATCTCATGCATATTGTGCCTTCGTCTACGGCTACTTAATACACATAGGCTACTTACCATGTATATACGCTACACACACAATTCAGGTAAAACCGCGAGCACAACGCTCAGCCTTTGCTCTCAGCAGGGAGCTACAGGCCGGGATGTGCTTCAACTTGTACCTGGCCCTGGATCACAGGCTGCTAAGTAAACACACGTAAATTAATGTGCAATAGTGGTCTAAAAGCGACTAATGACTTGACTGGACTGAAGCAGATAAGCGTAGTACAAAAAATGAGTCAGGAAGTTGTGTATTTCTTTATGTGGAGGTGAGACTGGAGTTCTTATGTCATTAAATATGACTGAGATCCAGTGAATAGGGTAAATCATCACAATTACAACAACCACTTCGTTGACATTATAGCCTATAATAATATAACATAAACAAACAAATAAAACACTCCCCAGTATAGCCTACTTTTCACAAATAATCGAAGTACATTGGAGCCCCTTAGTGGAAAAGCACCTACCAACAGAGCTACATCCCTGCCGGCCATTCCCTTCCCTACCCTGGAGGAAGCTGGGCCAATTGTGCGCCACCCCATGGGTCTCCCGGTCGCGGCCGGCTACGACAGAGCCTGGATCTCTAGTGGCACAGCTAGCACTGCGATGCAGTGCCTTAGACCACTGCGCCACTAGAGATCCTGGTTCGAATCCAGGCTCTGTAGTAGCCGGCTGCAACTGGGAGACCCATGGGGCAGCGCACAATTGGCCCAGCTTCGTCCAGGGTAGGGAAGGGAATGGCCGGCAGGGATGTAGCTCTGTTGGTGGAGCATGGCGTTTGCAACGCCAGGGTGGTGGGTTCGATTCCCACGGGGGGCCAGTATGAAAAATCTAAAAAGAATCTATGCACTCACTAACTGTAAATCGCCCTGGATAAGAGCATCTGCTAAATGAAAAAAAATGTAAATGTTATGGAATTAAACTGCAAGGACAGGATGTAGAATTCCAAAGTTCTCATCCCAATCCTCTGCATCTTGGTCAAGTATTTATAGACAAAGATTATATAGCCTATACCCTATGTGGAGAGATTTCGAGGGTTAGGCCTCACTATGGCTATTCTAACCCACGACCATGTGCGTCAGAAACAGTTCCCATGATTTGCATGTTCTCTTTTCGTTCAGTTCACAATTCAACCCGTCGGTTTAGCGCCATCGCCGGTGCTTTCTCCTGATCATCTGCGGGGTCACAGAGAGCTGCAGCTCGGCAGCGAAGCCTATACCGTAAATGTACCGAAATCAGCATATAACCAAGGGAGATATACTTGTACAGGTTAAACCGTCATCATGAATGATCATATATATCTCCTATGCATGCTTGTTGTCTCACACGCATGCTTGTTGTCTCACACGAACACAAACAACAACAACAACAACAACAACTACAACAACAATTAACAATCCATTACAGGCCTCTTTACATTAGGAGGAGGGCGCAGTTAGTGATGATATGGCACAGTGTCACATTTCTCCTCTCACCCTCACCCGGCTCTGCTCTCAGAATATCAACCCATTATCAACATATGCATGTGCATAATAGAGCCTTAAACAGTGTGTGTGTGTGTGTGTGTGTGTGTGTGTGTGTGTGTGTGTGTGTGTGTATTTTACCTAAATGCATACTGATATGCCTATGTGCAATAGGCCTATAATAAACCTGATATTAATTATTATCAAGTTTGCAGAAGAGGCAACTCTGAGCGTGCACTTTTACAGCAAGTGAAAGCAAGAGCTTTTCCCAGACTAAGCGCCCGTCACGTTGCTCGTGTTTTTATCGTGGTGGACCGGGGAACAGCAGACTTGGTGGCCGGGATAGAAATAGCATATCTGTCGGTTTGGAATGGGACCGCGAGAAAGACTGACCATTAATACCGAGGTGAATGACAATGCACGCTGCCCCCAATGTCTCTCCAAGCCCGAGAAAATAAAACTACACCGTATGGAACAACGCCAACTGTGAAGAGATACACACACACATACCCACACACATTCTAACACACGCACTCTACACACACGTGCATTGTAATGTTGTGATATAGATGTATTATACATTTTGAAGTGTATATATGTAGTGGTAGAGTAGTAGTGTAATAATGTGTTGTATGATGTAATGTTTTTGTTGTTGTTGATGCAATTGCCTTAATCTTGTTTGGACCCCAGGAATGGGGATCCTTAATAAATATCAAATATAAAAGGAGGGCACACACAGACACACATTGACCATTCACCAAGTTTGCAACCTAAATGCATTTAACAAAATGTAGAATGGTATCGAAAACTAATCAAATATAACACAATTGTGTACGTAGGCCTATGTTTGTATTAATTCTGAAATAATAAAGCCGCCCACGCATATATGTGTCGCTATGCGTAACGGTTTGGCCAAATCGTCGTTAGAATGAGCTCTCCTTTCAACCTCGAAATTCACGACAGAACTAAAAAAGCTCATGCCAAATAATAATTTCCTCGAGTACCCCGACATAATTTGGGAGTTCAAACAGCGTTCTACTCAGGTGAAAAATGTAAATCTCTTTGTCTGAGTCCATTTGAAAGAAGGTTACAACAAATGTTCACAATAGCATTAGCAAGGGGGTTAGCCAGATTGACAGACGTCTGAATTCAAACACGCCTGAATTCAACCATGTATGGTTTGGGAATCATATGACATCTATTGGCCTATATTTATTTGAAATAATATTTGTGCTCTCAATAATCCCACGTTGTTTGACTGACAGCGCTATAGGCATAAAGCCATAAATAGCCCACTAGCAGGATATAGGAGACGACTTGCCCGTTTCAGCAACTTCAGCTATACCACTTAATCTCTTAAAAAACAATATTGAAATATGAACTTTTCATAGCGGCATTATTTAGCATATTTAACAAACGGAGGTGGGGGTACAATGGTATGGTAATCAACGGGGGGTTTGAGAGGGGGAGGTCAGGGGGTGGAATATCCATTTTTATTGCATCACCTGTCAGCGGCGTCCAATAAGCTTCGAGTCTGAGGGCATTAATTGATGAAGGTGTCTCCGGGCTCGTGCACTTCCCCTCTGTCATTTTATTTGTGGCTAACCCCGAATCCAGGAGAGCAGCTGCATTTAAGCTCTTATTCTCTCTCTCTCTCTCTCTCTCTCTCTCTCTCTCTCTCTCTCTCTCTCTCTCTCTCTCTCCTTCCATCCCTCCCTCCCACCCCCTCTCTCTCTCTCTCCCTCCCTCTCTCTGTGTAGCTCTCTCCCTACCCCTCTCTCTTTTTATCCTCTCGTTGTGGCAGTGGTGTACACCTTCCTGTCGTGGTGCCGGTCAGAGGGAGTGAGCTGGAGAGGAGGAGAGACAGGGGATAGCAGACAGCCAGCAGCCGGCCTGGCGGTAATCCCTCGCATTCCTCCACCATGCCTGGTCCGGGGCAGGGCCCGGGGACTGATGCTGTGAACCCATCCGATACTACTCCATTTAACTCTGCATCTCAAAGTTTGCCTGTCCATGACGCAGCGTGGAGGTAGGCTACTAGGACGCATAAGCAGCGGCCGGCGCGTCAGAATGCCTTGAGCTCTAAACAGGGAGTTTATTCCTTTCTTTTCGTGGCTGCATGTATACAATTGACCGAGCTAAATGCTGAGATTATTACAATAGAGAATGAAAAGCAACATGGGAGACCTGAAGTTTGGGTTTGAGGAAATGCAGGGAGTGAGCCTGGGATACCTGCTGATAAAAGGAAAACAAATGTTCGCCCTCTCCCAGGTCTTCACCGACCTGCTGAAAAATATTCCCCGAACTACCGTGCACAAACGCATGGATCACCTGAACGTAAAAAAACACCACTGTGATTTGGAGGAGCTGAGAAAGCTCAAAGCAATAAATTCTATTGCTTTCCACGCGGCTAAATGTACTCTGATATCACGGGAGGACGTGGAGGCGCTTTATTTCTCCTGCAAAACCGAGCGCGTGTTAAAATCCAACAAAAGAAAAGCAAAGAAGGTCAGTTTACCGGAGGGTGTGGGGGAAGGCAAGCTCCACGCAGACACGCACCCTGCCGGGTTATGGAGGGAGAAAGTTTGGTTAAGTTTGCACAGCGTTCCACAGACTCTGTCCCTCAAAAACAAAGCCGGCAAGAGAGAACAACCAACCTCCCGCCCCGACTCCAATCTACCTCAAATTTACAATAAATCCCTCGGTCAGGATTACTCCTCTGTCACCAAATCATCATGTAAACCCTTTAAAAACTATGAAACCACTCAAATACCGGGCAATTGCGTCGCGTTTAGCCAGGGACATTCGTTTTTCCGGAGTGTGGTGAGCAGGCAGCCGGTGTTGTTTCAGTCCGCCATTGCTGCTCAGTCCAGGCTCTCTGCAGCCGGCGACCTACTTCACAAAAGGAAGAGGAGGCGCGAGGGGGGCGGCGGCAGGGATAGGGGCAGCAGCGGCGCGAGGCAGTCATGGAGCAGGAGCAGACACACACACTCACACACGTATTCTCACATACACCACCCGGTGCTCCTCGTGCAGCCCAACAAGTGCTGCAGAAAGCCCAAAACACACTACAACCACAGCGGTACAACTCTGAGCCATTTTCACATTGGACACGAGTTTTACCTCGACCACCGAGCTCACCATCATCGTCACCCGCATCAACATGTGGGGGGTTTCCCGGAGAGCTACAGCAGTGACACAGAGTCCAGTTGTTACTCAGAGCGGCTCAACAACGACTCCGACTTCGGATCCAGTTTATCCACCAGCAGCAACTCTGGGACCTCTGATGAGGAGGATGAAGAGGAGAGCCCGTTGGAGAGCTCTGAGGTCAGTTCTGAAGAGGAGAGTTCATCTCAGTCTGACAGCAGCTCTGTGTCCAGCCAAGTGTCTGTTCAGTCTATCCGCTTCAGGAGGGCCCGGTTCCCCTCTCTCAACACCACCAAAAATATCACCACTAGAACTCTGCCTAATGCTCAATCTCTCTCCACTACTCTCTCCAGCACTAGAACTCAGTCGAACTCTAGAACTCTATCCAACAGTAGAACTCTCTCCCACACTAAAGCACCTTTTCTCCTGCAGCCTACCTTCCACTACAGCCATCAGCAGCAGCCATCTAGACCGGTGGGCCAGTTTGGAACCAGCCAGGTGGACTATGCCAGTCCGAGGAAACAACAGAAATATGACTTTACAGCCAGGGAGGCCAAGCAGGATGCACAGGCACCCAGGTTCAGCTCGCCTTTCAACCGGGGGAGTTATTTCACTAAGAGGAGAGACAGGAAGGTTCCTGAGACCCAGGTCCTGTCCCAACGAGGGATAAAGACAACCGAACCTGTGTCCAGAACAGTTTATGCACTGAGCTGCTCACCTAATCCCAACGGGATCAAAGCGGTTCCTCCACACAGGACACCGGGACACGCAAAGAAATGCCTCCCAGTCCTGAGCTCACACTGCGCCCATGACAAAGACACAAAGTACCCCAAGCCTACAAACAACAAGGTTTCATTAGCGACAAATCTAAAAAGAGAGGTGAGAATCAGCCCCAACCTGAAACTGCCCTTTCTGCTCAAAACCATTAAGACCGAGCCGCAGGAGCTATCAGTGGCCGCGGGTCCCCTCCCTGAGCGCCGCAGGGCGGTCAAGACTCCCCCCTTCAACCTTCAGAATGTGAAAATCAAAGTGGAGGAGAGCTATGATGAATACGAACACTACAGCCAGGCCTCCGGGTTCCAATGCAAAGGAGATGAGGCGGATATCAACAATGGCCAATACCCCGGCGGCAACATCAAACAAGCTACTGGCTGTTTCAACAACGAGACCAAAGCCATTGAAAGTTCTGCTGGGGCTCCCAAGTCCTCCTCCGGCTTGCAGGAATGCGGGAGCACTCAAGATACCCCTTGTCCTGAGGAGGGGGAGTATAAAAACGGAGCTGGGTTCAGGAAAAACGACAGGAGTCTGGTGCTGGGGAAGAAGCCTGGAATTTCGAGGGTGCAGCCGAAACAGAACGTGTCTAAAGTTGACAGGACTTTATCTTCTCGTCCCGCGGGCAAAGCCGAGATTTGTGAGGGAAATACTGAGGTCCTAACAGGGGCGAGTAAACGAAAACGCCCGTTCAGTAATGTAGCAGCCCCTCTGAAGAGGCCTTTCAGCTTCATGGCGAATTTCCCCGCTCCTCCATCCCTGGTAGTGGGCAGAGACGGGGATTTAAGCCCTGCTTACTCTCTGAACTCTCTGGGGGGACCCCGGCCTCCTCCTCGCTCTCACCCCGTGTGGCGGTGGCAGCCTGGCGGTCTGCCTGTCCCTCCCCCACCCGCTCAGAGAATCAGGAAATGTTCACGTTTTTTTATTTGACAAAAACAAAATAAATAAAAAACACCTGGATGGAAACCTACCTTGACTACAACTTAAGTCTTAAACTGAACGGGAGGCTCTAATGGCTTGCGTCCTTCAGTTGTTTTTATTTTTATTTTATCCTTTATATTATGTAGTGGATTTACAACGTTCCTCGTTGTGGAGTTATAGATCAGTTATACATTGCTATTCTCCATATCGCGCGGACCATATTTGAGACTCTCTACCAATGCCATTGGGCGATCCCTCCTCATGGATTTATTCTGACGAACTAACTCTAAATAAGCTATCTATCATAAGCAATAGGCTACACGGTTTGGCAAAATGTGTTTACATGACTTCCTCTCGGATCTATTTTCTCTTCGCCCTGACGCTGAGCGGTTGGATTGTCCCAGGGTTTCAGTGAAGTAAACATTTAGTTGTGCTGTAGGCCTACTCCCTTTGTGGTGAGAGAAAGAGAGGGGGAGACTCCCTCCCATAAAAATCACAGCACTCCTATATGTTGGTCTTCTTTACTGTATTTTTCTGACATCAGCTTTAATTTGGGTAAAATTGGGTTTAATCAACAGATTCAGGGTTTTCCGTTGGTAACATGGTTAGGGCTACTACTATTGTCTGTCACCTTAGCCCTATTATGAGCTGTGGTTGTTTTTTCCCCTATAGGATTTCTAAAACCTTACAGAAGCCCTAATTTTATGCTTGCCAGAGTTTGGGTAAATGTTATCTAATTCAGATAACTATTTTTGAATTCGATTTAAAATGTCAATTAATTTATCCAAGCAAGTCCAAATTCATAATGTTCTTTGGACAGGCTATATTGAATAAGGCAGAATTGTGAGGGAATTGACCCTTACTCTGGTCTGGCTGGTGCTTGCAGTTTTTCAGAGTGTTTGTGATCTGGTTTCCAGCGTTGTTTGTATTTATGAGAGTATTTCCTGGTAAGCTTATGTTTGGCTGTAGTCAGACAGCCACCAGCGCCCATATAGGCTCCAAAACACTGCAGGCCTTATGTACAGACAATCACACAGAGAGAGACGGCATTTTGGTGGGACATGTTCCTTTATATTACACGTTTATTTGTCAATTAAAACATGCGGGAAAAAAATGAGAAAAACAGTGAAAATTACACTCCTGTCCAAGACACTGTCGTAATACCAGTTTGGGGTTTGCGTCACACTAAAACAAAAACCCAAACACACCAAAACGATGTCTTACAACACACCGAGCCTAATATAATTTAATTTAGAAACAACACATGGAAGCACAAGTAGTAGGCTTACATGCTTTTCACTTTGACACACTCTAGGGTCCCATTTCCGCTTGACGATTGTAGGATAGCCTACATTATGAGAGAAGTAAAAATAATATACATGTAAGATAAGGTAGGCTGCTAGCTTATGTCCACTTAAATATTTCACCTAAAATGTATAAATGTATAATTGGTTATTTGTGGCCATCCATAGCCTACACATGAGGTTGGATTATTTTCTATTTGGGTCAACATGGTACTAGAGCAGTTTATCAGTTGTTTATTGTACCCTTGTATCTGCAAGAATAAATAAAATGCCCAGCACAGCACGTTGCTGTGGAATAGTTAGCTATTAGCCCAGTGGGTAAATGCATAATTACCAGTTAAATTCTGCTGTGAAGCCCGCGGTGCTGAATTGACCTGGGAAAATCTCCAGCCATACAAAATTATTAAAATAGAGTATACATATTATTACAATACATACATACATACCTGCAGTCAGTCGAAAATGTAGGCCCAAACACAAAGCTGGTTGTGTCCCTTTGTTATGATAGCATTGCACTCTGTTTTACACAAAAGTCCATGGCCTTCTCCATGTCCCCACTTCAACTGATATAGTCTATACGCTGTTTTCTCACATGAATCAAGTCAGAATAATATTGTCTAATTTTGCCACATAAACATGTATAAATCTAGCCTTTAAAAATGGACGCGCGATGAATGTAGGCCTATATGTCAAACTTTTTTCATTGACCCTTATTTTAAACATCCTGATGTTGCTAATTAATACACTCAGAATAGACCAAAAAATAAGAAGAAAATTCTGTCACATTTAACTGAAGTTGCACCTAAAAAAATGTTGATTTGGTGAAGTTGTGGCTAAGAGTTCGTTTTTCTCCCTGTGACAATGAGAGGCCGAGCCAGCCTGACAGATAACCACAAACAACATGCCTGATGATGTCAGGATTCTCACATCAACATCAGCAACAAAGACATTCGATTGGTGATTGTAGTTAAGAGGGAAAAACGCGCCGTTTCACCCAATGCTCAGAGTTTGAATAGATTGATCTGTGTGTGACATGCACCTCTACCACCCCAAGCCTGTAGGCTTCCCATACCATAGTGCGCACTTCCCTTGTAGCGAAGGTAGAGAAGCATTTAACAATGGCAAATTTGCCTCCAAACTAAACACAGCCATTTTATTCTCCATTTGAAAATGACGTAATCTCTCTCCAACCTAGAGGGAGTTAGGGGGAGGGGAGGGAGGGGGATCATATGTTGCACGAGGGAAGCTTCCACCACGTAATCCCGTGTTAAAGTGTACTGGGCCAGAGAAGGGATATACAGCGCAGCGTTCAGAGAGGGTACACACACACGTCCCTTTGTAGGTACTCGCCAATTCTCACGCCGATCACAGAGAACATCACCCGGGCAAGGAGATGGTGGTAGAGGCGTTTAGGGAAGACTAAAAGAGCTCTGACAGTGACGCTATCAATGTAAACAATTGCATGGTGTCGCAGCTCGAGGCACAGGGCTCTTTCTCCCTCTTTCTCGTTCTCCCTCTCGCTTTTCCTCTCAGCTCCAATCCTTATCTTAGCTTTTTGATACAATACTTGATTGAGGTCAGGGTTTTGACATGAAATTTGAAGTCACTGGTTGTTTATATAAAAAACGGAATATTTATTTTTGTGAATTACTGGGTTTTTGTATATCATTGTTGTTTAGGATAAAGCACTCGAAATGAAAAACTTGAATGTTGGATTTCTGAAGCACTTTCCCTTTCTTCCGAGTTATGAATTACTCATTAAAGACATCTGAGTGTGAGTGACGCTGCATTCTCTTTGTTGTGAGTTGAACAATAACACACTTCATTCATCTTGATATTACACTGTATGCCTATATAGACTGTAACGTCACCAAGAGGATACCATGTTGGCAGAGCATTGGTTCTGTGGACAAATGTGTAAATCAGTGCGTATTTTGGATTAGGATCTATTGGTGCAAGGGAACACTTTTACTATCCATTGGGTTACTGAAATGTAACTATGACCCACAGAGATATTACACTGCCATGCTTGATACACACTATAGGCCTACTTCTACGTAATTATTGACATATTGGCCTAGTGAACATATAGGCCAAGTCAATACAACAGTCTAGTACACACACTTCTAGACACAAACCTGTAGCACACATGTGGGCCTATGAGTGCCATTAAGGCCGTACGAAGGGTTTCACAATTGATATCCACACGAATATATGATCGACTCGTAGTGCATAGTACCCATTCACAGCCGACAACATCTCCTCCGCCATGTTTGTTTCTCTGTTGCGGTTTTGATTAATGGGATTTTATGGTATGGTAAACCAGGAGGTTGATGGGTGGACCCCGGGGTAGAGGGCTGTCTAACCTAGGCCAGGCCTGTCTGCCTGGAGGCCCCACGGTAGCCTACGGGTGGAGGTTAGCCAGTAGGCTGCAACAGACGACTATTGGAGATCAATTCCAGTGCGGATTGCGAAACAATAGACTGTAACTTCTATAGAATAACAGGAGATAGGCAGAGAGGAATTAAATGAGTTAAACCACTAGTTGGATTAAGAAAAAACTCAAGCAATTTACAAAAGGGGTTGACTATTCTATCTTGCGCCATCGCTGCGTGGGCAGTTATTGCATCCAAGGCACTCAATACAGTATTCTCCCTGCTGTCCTTGTTTAGAAAACCAAGTTATATGAGTAACGCTGAAGGACACAGCCTGAATCAGGGTCAGCACAACGCCCTGAGCTATCAGACAATTAAATACAAAAGACCGATCAAAGCTGTCAGTAGCTTTTATTAAATCTCTCAACTGTACAAAAATAAAATTAAAAAAAGATTGTTGCCTGTCATTAATTTCCTCTCAAACGGTAATTGAAAAGACTATTCAAAATCACATAACTCAAAATACTTATATGAATTAATGAACAAATAGAAAATTGAATTAATTAGGCTAATGATTTAGATTTTAAGTTTTATAGGGCCAATAGAAAACCCACACACAAGTTACTAGCTTCAGTAAAATACAATTTAATCTATATATAGGCTAGTTTTCATTGGTCACTTGTGGGAAACAATTGTGTCAATTACGCATCGTTAAAACAAACTTTTGATATAAAAGAATGGCTGCTGCACTTCTTAGCTTTCCTTTCCCATAAAAAAATGGACACACATTTAGTATCTCGACCTTCTAGTAAAATCCTGCATTTAAATCAATGGGAGATTTCCGTGAGAGTTCGGGTTACACGAGCATATATCACTTTGGACCCATCCACAATGGCTGTAATCAATAGGCAAATGCTGCCGGTGTTAACCCATCCCATGCAGTCTGATAATGCCTGATCCTACACACCATGAAGACCAGAAATCACATAGCCTATCCGTTGGCCAAGTTACGATATGTATTTTGTGCACTTAATCGTCCAAATTACCAATAATCTTCATGGAATAATAATAGGGCTTACTTTCAACACATATATTAGGCCTAGTTCATTCTTTTCAATAGGTAAATGCAGCCAGACCAAAGTAGGACTATGTGATCTTGCAGCACTAGGCCCTAGCTGACCATGTACAGCAGAAATCCACAACTGATTTGGCCATGCAGGGTGTTGCACCAACGCCTGAATCAAATGACCTAACTACTGAATAATGGTAATTCCATCCACGAATTGTATTAGTTCAATCATTTAAATAATTATATTCATAGAAGTATAATTATTTTGAAATGAATAGATATTGAAACCACCTAATTATGTTGCTATAGCAAGAAAGAAATAGCACTGCTGCCTTAGACACTATACAAATTCACCACTGCCACACATGATGATGTTGTAACCTGTACTTAAACTTCTAAAAAAGCCTACACATTATAGGAGAGTGCACCTAATATCTATGGAGGTGAAAACCAGTGAAAACGCAATTATCCTCTTCACATCCATAGCTCTATATAGGCGACCCATTACCCTGCATTTCAATCCTGCTACGGTATTTCACTGAACGGCTTGGAGAGTCTTCTGGAGGTGAGGGATATGCTTTTTGAATTACACTCTCGTTCAGGGATGTAGCTCAGTTGGTAGAGCATGGCGTTTGCAACGCCAGGGTTGTGGGTTCGATTCCCATGGGGGGCCAGTATGAAAAAATAAAAATAATAATGTATGCACTCACTAACTGTAAGTCGCTCTGGATAAGAGCGTCTGCTAAATTACTGAAATGTTCATATTATAATGAGCTAGTATTTTAAAAACGTACTATAGAGAGTTGCCTGTGTGTGTGCTTGTGCGTGCGTGCGTGTGTGTGACCTATATAACCTACTCCATAAGCGAAAGCTCGTAGACCCGGGGATTTGTACAGTCCAGCCCCGTTGAAACAGACGAATGTATATGCTAAACCGCTACACCACGAACCATCATTTCACCGAGAGCAACTCAACCTCAATCAGAACAAACGTTTTCACTTCAGTCCGTATAATTCAAAGACCGTATAAGTGAAACACCCATAGCTTTTATTGTCTCACTGACAATGGTGGTTATTTACTTAACCGACGGGCGTCTGTTTTACAAAGCTGACTTCTGTAAACACGCTGGTTTGGTCTCCATTGGCAGAACAGCAGAGTTAGCAGCCATGATAACAGAGGTGTGATCATAACAGCACATCTCCTCTTCACTTCCATATGAGACTGACTGCCTGAAACCTGCATAGAGCCCTGCAGTGGAGGCGAAGAGAGAGGACGAAACATGGGCATAATCTTTTCTAATGTTTAGTCAACTCGTGATTCAAATCTAAAATTGAAGAAATTCTCCAAAGTCCGTGTCTATACATAAACTAATCTATAAATTCATGTTAACCCTTTTTGAAAAATTGGTGAAAGTTTTATTTTTTCAGCAATTTTCTGTCATTAAGTTGAAGCTTTTTCTTCTGTAAATGTTGGTCGCGAGTAAACGAGAGCTGAAAAGGAAAGTAAATATGTAGTATTTTTTATGCAATTTCAACTTTAAGCACAAAACTATCTTATCTTTATTAGAAAATATAGTGGTGGGGAAATGTGTTTGTGGTTTATTGTGCAGGACACAATGCGTCCCAGATCGAAGCGCGCTTCATTCAGACTTTTGGAGACTTTTGCATTAATTTGATTTAAATCCCATTATTCACTTGAATTACCATAGTTGTTGAAAAATCAACCCTTGACTCACATTTCACATTTCACTTCAGCTATGTTTGACATCAAAGAAAGGAGTTATTGAGTATATATTTGCTTATAGTGGCATACAATTCTTAAAGTTCTCAGTGGCATGTTACAGCACACAGTATTATTATTGTGTGATTCCACAGAGTTGCTTCAGATTGTTCATCTGAGGCCAGAGAGATGCTGTGGACTGCCCAGCAAGATCACCCGTGATACAAATCAGTATTCGACGTCCATCGATGTCTGAGGACATCAGGAGATGACGTGGAAACTGGCCACTAGGGGCAACAGTGAGCGCTGTTACCTTGAAGTAAGCTTTCTAAATTGCGATTTGGACGGGGATGGCGGATGGGTAAGGGTCTGCCTCTAGTGCCAAAGGTTGCATGTTCGAATCAAGTAATATAAAGCCGCTTCTGAGAATTTTGTTTTAAGCCTATCCTAAATTTGAAGTTCGAGAAACATATGAGACCGTGAGAGCTGAGAGACTGCCTAAACTGTACACGGTTCTGCTGTGGCGAAGGACGGAGACAGAGAGAGACACCCACAAACAATTTGAAAACAAATCCAATTTTGATAAACTCCCATATATATTAGGTGAAATACCACAGTGTGCCATCACATCATCAAGATTTGTGACCTGTTGCAACAAGAAAAGGGCAACCAGTGAAGAACAAACACCATTGTAAATAGAACCCATATTTATGTTTATTTATTTTCCGTTTGTACTTTAACTATTTGCACATTGTTACAACACTTCACATAGACATCATATTTTGTGAGTGCAATGTTTACTGTTCATTTCTGATTGTTTATTTCTCTTTTGTTTATAATCTATTTCACTTCCCATGCCAATAAAGCCCTTTGAATTGAATTGAATTGAGAGAGAGAGAGAGGAGGGGGGTAGAGAGAGATGCAGAGGCCCACGTAGCCCAGTCCACAATCCAGAAAACATGGTTGCCTGATCATCCACCTCCTTCTGCCGTAAACCTTAACCTCTCCACCGCGGTGTAGCTATACTTATTTCAGTCAGAGAAAGTTTGATAAATATACATTCATGGGTTTATGACAGGCCTATAGAATAACGTGTTCTACAGTTAATCCCTGGTGAAGGCCGAGACGCCTATAGGGCATACTGGAAGTGTTGTTGACTACTAGGGCATACTGGAAGTGTTGTTGACTACTAGGGCATACTGGAAGTGTTGTTGACTATTAGGGCATACTGGAAGTGTTGCTGACTATTTTCCTAATTTTGCCTGTGATGCACTGTGAATAAAATGGCAACATTTTCAATGAACATAGGCCTATTGCATTTTCAGATTAAATGTTAAAACACACAGTCTCTCATTATAAATTAACTAGGCCTCATTTTAAAAGATAAACGTGCGGAGGTAATATGAGTTTTCTTTAGTCATAATATTTTTAAATATATAGCCTGTTCACAGTTATGTTGAAAATAACCATAGCTCTTAATGTGATTTCAATTAAGGTTTTATAATGAGATATTTCAGTCCAATACAAACAGGCCTCGAACAAAATTGGAGCGAATAATGTCATGAGAAGTAGTTCAAATTACATAACATGGTTCAAATTATATAACAATGCATGGATGCATGCGTCAAAAGACACAAAAGACCTCCAGCGTGAAGCTGAACGCTTGCTCGCATATTGTAGCCAATGAGTTCATGAAGCCAATTTATCTGGGGCATATTTCAAAGGCGCCTGTTTTCGTCTGGTTAGAATGACGTGATCCAAAGACATTTGGGAAATCATGTTGGTTTCAGAAGCACCCCAAGCCTTCAGCAATATAATCGACAGGTTGCAGGGAGAGGCGAGAGGCTTTTCCTGATCGCGAGGGAGCGGGGCTGCATAAGGGGCTCGTGGGTCGAGTGGAAAACCGCCTGGCGGAGGGCTTGAGCCTGGTCATGGAGCTCAGCGCGATTTTAAAGCTTCTTATGCTGGGAGGACAAGGAACATGTCGGGAAAGGCCTAGACAACTCCATGCAAAACGTCAGCCTCATGATTCAGCACAAAATCCGGATTGGAGTTCTGCGCATAAAACTACTGTAGGCCTATTCTGCACTGATCTCTTAAAGCTTCGGCTATACTTATATCCAGGCGCTGAGAGATCCCATAAGGGCCTATAGCCTAGGGTGTATTTAGATAGTTAAGGGTAAATAAAAATGAGTTACCATTTATGAGGATATGCTTAGACTGATTGCAATCCTTATTCAACTGTTTGTTAAAGGCCCAATGCAGCCCTTATAATCTCTATATAAAATATTTTCTGGGTAAGAAATAAGTACCTTACTGTGATTGTTTTTCAATCAACATTGTCAAAAATAAACATAAAAAGCTCTGTAGCAAGAGCAATTTGTCAAGCAAGAATTTGGCTAGGACTGTCTGGGAGTGGTCTGAGTGGTGAAGGGAAAACTAAAAAGAGAGGGTTGGAACTCAGCCCACCAAAACAGGTTGAAATTTCAGGTGTCTTTTCAAAGCTCTTACACTAAAAGGAAATTATCATAATTTTCCCAATTCCACAGTATTATTCCAACCTCATTGTGTGGAAATATATATAAAACAGAGGAAAATCATGTTTTTGACTGCACTGGGCCTTTAAGTATAATTAGGCTTAATTAGCCTAAGTAAATACCTGCATTCATGTTCGATACTTTTTTATCATTATGTTTCAGGTCTTTGTATTTATACAGCTACATGTAGCCTATTTATATTGGTAATCAATACAATAACAGGATCACCCATAGGCTAATCATTTACAAACATTTTACTAATATAAACTATAAGCCTAATCAGTTCATAAGCAGACCTTCAGCAAAAGTGTTTCTTATGAAAGTTACAGCCGTGGAAAAAAGGTCTGCCTCGCATCCTCTCCGAACAATCCCATTTCTGAATACATCTGAAGCGGATTAACACCGGAGCCCCGAGTGACCTCCTTCGGGGTTAAAGGACTGATTTCACAACGACCCCAAACAGGCATAAGATAAAGCCTACCATACCAATTTACAGGCATTGTAGTCCCTGTTTCATTCTCATTATTTACTATTATTATTCATATTATTTAAGAATTGTTGAAGGTATAGGCTATTATTCTCGTACGGTCCACATTTTTCCATCGAGTAATAATTGGTCTACCTGAATGTATAGTTTAAATTCCTCTAGTCCATTTCTAATCCTTATTTTAAGCTATAGATTCAGAACAGCTGTTCTACAACTGACTTAAATGTCCAACTATAGCAGCTGAAATTATGATAGTGATTTCTCTTGAGTATTTCTCCTCTCTTGAAGCGCCACGGCCGATGACTCTAACATGATTATATTGATTATAGCTGAAATCTATAAAACAGGGCTGCGATCATCTATTTTATTTATTTAGGCTAAATAATTGTATTTACCAAAAATAGTCCTCTCAGCAACAATTGTCAATGTTTAAATGGGATATTTAAAATGTACTGATGAAAAACAGCCATCGTAACACATAGGCTATAGAATTTACAGAAAAACATTAGGCTATTGGACAGAGAGATAGGCCTACATCAAATCACACTAAACTGCCCTGTGATGTTTGGAATCACTTGTGCCAGATTACTTAATAGGCTATAGGCCTATAGCCTCTTACACAGGCAAATCTGAGGCTCAATATAAACTAAGTTAAATGTGTCCAGAATATTTGTTCACAATTACCTTTGAAATATAAATGATGTATAGGCCTAGGCTACAATACATTAATATTATTCTATAAATTGTTATGTAGGCCAACAGCAGCTACAGACAATATTCCCAACAGAATCCACCGAACCAGTGTAGCCTAATGCATCGGTTTTACTTTGACTATCTTCCATTGCATATAACGATAAAACGTAAACATTTTAATTGACAAATAGCCTAATACAAAAAAAGTATGTCGCTCCATTCTGCATTCTAAAATGACAGCTCAAACACGAACATTCTCGTCATTGATAAACACCATTGTCTGTCCGATAGGCTGTGGCCGCGTCCGCGTGCCCGCCTGCGGGGATTTATTAGGAACAATCTCGTCCAGCGGTGACCTTTGGCCCCTCATACCACGGAATCAGGCTCCGCGGTATGCGCTGGGTGAATGCCACGAACGTACCAACGAATAGGCCTATATAGCTACAAACAGTCTATTGATCTATAGCCAAACAAATTATTAGCTCATAGTTATTCATTAATTCATAGCAACAAATAGGCTAGCCAAGGCATATCATTAGGAAACATTTCCAAAGCAACGTTCA
Source organism: Coregonus lavaretus (assembly GCF_964263955.1). Taxonomy (NCBI): domain Eukaryota; kingdom Metazoa; phylum Chordata; class Actinopteri; order Salmoniformes; family Salmonidae; genus Coregonus; species Coregonus lavaretus. The sequence continues at coordinate 41,067 of NW_028162732.1, read as the reverse complement.
ATTCATGGACACAACCTTGCCACAGTCCCTTCATTTTGAGATGAATTATATTTTATTAGGCCTATACTTTCTATCTTAATTTTTTCTTAATTAATAACTGAGTAGCTGAAAAGTAATTAAAGTCAAGTCATCAGCTTTGGAATGAGCATGCAGTAAAGCCTGAAAATGAGTGCCACGGAAAACAGTAGGCTATTGAACACGAAATAAAAGGAGAAACATGAAAATGTCATTTCTGTGCCTAGCAGATTTGTGAGAAAAGAGGGATGACATAATTCATAGAAGCCAAACACTTACAGCCTAAATATGGACTAGTGCAGCAGGCTGATACTGTATGTCAAATACATTTTAATTGGAAAAGCTCCCTTTTTTTCACTTTAAAAGTTATATTTCTTAATAAGCACAATAGGACCCTTGGCTGTCTGGCTCTCCTATATCCTACCACTCAGGTTTCAGCCAACTTTTGGACCACTTCTTTAAATTGGGTATTTGGGTCTGGAAGAAAGTGGAAAAGCAAGGGATTCAGTATTATATTTAACCCTTAAGGGAACGCAATGCCTATAGCTGTTGTGAAGCAACGGAAATTCAACCCACCTCGTTAACGCTCCACGAAATCAAACAGGGCAGGTAGCTTAGTGGTTAAGAGCATTGTGCCAGTAACCGAAAGGTCGCTGGTTCTAATCCCCGAGCCGACTAGGTGAAAAATCTGTCGATGTGCCCTTGAGCAAGGCACTTAACCCTAATTGCTCCTGTAAGTCACTCTGGATAAGAGCAAAAAAAAAAAAAAAGTTATATGAATGAATTGAATCCTTATAATACTACGTGACTTGACCCTCACGGCGTTCCGGTTTTGATAAGATCTGCATGTCACGGTGGATCTCCGTTAATGATTTGGTTTGATTGGGGCTTGTTTGGAGGGTAATCCGGCCGGGGGACACGGAGCGTCAACGGACCTAGTCGAACAGTTTATAGGCCCAATACTTCAAATATGTGGAACTTCAAAATATGTAGGAAGCTACCTTTGCTTTTGCTGGAATCCAATATGGCTAACGAAATATCCCTGGTTCATAATGCATACAGGTTAAGCCTGCTGAAAAGAAGTCAAGCCCTTTTGTGAAGGTACTGTATAATACTCACCCATATGTCAAATTATACAGGCTATTCTTTGATGTGTTCGGAAACAGGATGATGGTGAGAGGTGTCTGAAGCCAATCAAGCAATTATCAGGTTAAAAAATATATAGCCTATGATGTCAATTAAGGGAATAGCTAGTGAAGAACGTGATCCTTTTGGAGGTTGTGTTGAACTTTAGTGACATATTTTATGATCTAATTGTCTTAAAATTTGTTAAGGACGCGTTCAAAGTTAAGTCAAAATGTAGGCCTAATTATTTCCAAATTCTATTAAATAAATGGAATATTGATCAGTAAAATATCAAATCGATCAGCAGTCAGGGATGTGATGTACAATCAGGAAATGAAGGCCGGTCCATTGAGATGATTTTTGAAATAAGACAATCTGATTCATTAAGAAAACGCACCTTGGGTGACACCTTGAAATGTTGCAGTGCCTTCACCTCAACTACCTCATTAGTCCTTTACTGGCTTGGTCATTTAAATGAATTTGGCTTATTTTATAAATACATATTTTACTGATTCAATAGGCAAGCCTATCCACAATATAGGCCGACTAAATGTTCTCAAGTTCTATAATAGCATTAACAAAACAAAAGTTTGATACCAACATTCTTACGCTTTAGCAGACTAGTTTAGGCTACTTGTGGTTTCGTGTAGACTATGCATATGCACACAGTAGCTGTAACTGTTCATAAACGATGTGTAGGGATTACAGTTTCCGTTTATTACAATTCAATTATTGTTCTATGTGCATATCTTTGATCTGCAGGCTAATGTGCTGGTTACCAAAGTGATATAGGCTGTGTCCAATGTGGCTCAGTTGGTAGCGAATGGCGCTTGCAACGCAAGGGTTGTGGGTTCGATTCCCACGGGGAAAATATGCACTCACTAATGTAAGTCACTCTGGATAAGAGCGTCTGCTAAATGACAAAAACTTAAATGTAATACATATAAGGCAACTTGAAACTGTTGCCAGTTAATTTTTTTTGTTAAAACTTAACTCTCAAACCTCATTTGACATGAAAATACCAACCTCCACCAATCTTAAAAAAAAAACAGAAACAGTCGGTGAATAACTGGCTATATTTCCCCCCCATTATCAGTCCTGTCTTCTGTAAGAGAAACAAAACAAAAAAAGGCTTTCAGAGTGGGACAATTATGCTACTAAATCTAAATCGGATACTGAGAGTGAGTCTATATCAGCGATTTAGGCCTAAATCATCATAATATGGTAGTATTATAGCATTGGTAAATAATTTGATGAATCCTAATTGAATAAGCAGACAGGTCAGTAAGATAAAGGTGTATAAATAAATATGTGAAAGAAAGGATGGCAGACTGAGAACAATAAGAATAGGGGGGAACATGGCTTCAGAATAATTACCCATATCAAAACCAGATATATCATGACTAAGTTAATGATTCATTTGCACATCATATTGTTTGTTTGAGCAGATTATTTGAGACTTGCTTACTTAGAGTTCAGAGAGAATCCTCGTTTCATATTACATCGGTAGTCATATAGTTCCCATGCTATATGGGGTGTTACCTTCTGCAATTGTGTTTTAGAAAATACTCTAATGTGGTCAGTCCTTTATATGAAACATTAGAAACGAATTGTTTAGGAAAAGGATGGATGACTGAAATAACTATTGAAAATAATAAAACTGCACTGATAATTGCATGGCGGGCATGGGCAATTAATTCAGTTAATGCTGATAAAAGTTCATACAATTCTACTCAAACGTATACATTCTGAAATATGTTCATATTTGTGTAACATGAATGTGACTATCTTTTTCATTCATTTAAAAGATAAAAACCAAGTCGTTATCATGCCCAGTTTTGTCACATAGGAAAGGGTGACAATTGAATACACAATGCATTGTTGCATAATTTTAACCTGACAATATGTCTGCATGTGTCACGAATTTATAACAGGCCTAGATTCTTGTTTTGAAAACACTTGTCATTACATTAGAACACTTTAACGGGATATCAGCTGTTACACGTTCTCTGTGCGATGTAAACAACGCTTACATAACGCAGTAATAAAATATTTCTCTACCGCGGGAGAGCGATCTGTTCTGCTGTGCTCGGTGCAGTGGTCATAGAAGGCTACACGGAGAAGATGCGTCTCTCTGCGTGCGTGCTGCACCCTGCCCCCCTAGATAGATAATGTTTTGTGAGCCTTGGTGGGCTGATAATTAACTGATTATGTAATATTGTATAATTCAACAAAAAAAAACAGCAAGGACAACGAATTGCCTAACGGTGAAATGATTTGGACTTGATTCTGTCTGCAGTTAGACTATTTGTTGGTTTTGTTGAGTGAGAATATATCGCCTATAGCGTAGACGGGGTGTTAATTTTATGAAAAATGTCATTTTTAACAGTGAGGATAAAATTAGGCTTCCACTCGGAAATAAGACACACAGCTATTCCCCAGCCCCTAGTATGCGATGACACAATCTACGAGCGCCCCCTCCCGGCCACAGAAGGGTGTGACGCGCTCTCTTAAAGGGGATGTCAGGGATATCAAAAATGAAATTTAAGGTGGAACGGGAGAGATACAGGCGCATTTTGCAAGGGATTCATAGAGCCCGCAACGAGTTGGTGTAAGGCCTCCGTGGAGTCATGTTTCTTGCTATTTAGTGTTTTATACCTAAACACATTGACATTTGTAATATTGCCGTGTTTGAGTCGGCAGTGTGTATTAGCTGTTGATGGATTCGAAACTATTCAAGCTTCAATCTTGGGTCTATAATGAACTGCTCATAGGTGCATGGCAGTATATTAGATGTTGTTGCATGAAGCTAAATGATGGGCAGAAGTGATCCCCTATGCCAGGGTTCCCTGCATGCCGAATTTGGCCCTTAGGTGGTTTCATTTGGCCCCCTAAGTTTACTGAGCAAAAAAATAAATAAACGTTTTGTTTTTCACTTCATTTCTTCATTATTGGACATAAAAGACTAAAAACACCAGGAAATCAGCTCCAAGTGATTTTAATGTAAGAAATCTGTTCCCAATATTCTCACGCATAATAGAGAGACACGTGATTGTATACAAATGTAAGCAAGGTTTGAAATGGTTATGTTTTAGTCAAACATTATATCTGTTTGGGCTTCTTGTAGTCTATTTGCAGTTTACAAATTATTTGTAATTATGCTCATGCCCGACCATCCACTCAGCAAAAAATCGGCCTGCGGCTGAATCTAGTTGATGATCCCTGCCCTATGCTACCCCGTCACTATCAATAACAGAAACGACACCAAGGCCAGCCAGAGGCAATTGAGAAACATAAGGCTCTGTGCATAAACCTAATCTCAACCACTATTTCCTTTTTCCAGGTGATTTTTCACTAGTCTACTTAGCTAGCTAGCCTATACTCTCCACCAAAACGGTCACATAGCATACATTACCAATAGCTTCCATAATAATATAACAAAGACAGAAATCGGCCTATTCAAATTAAATTCACAGCAGAATCCGTAAGAAAGAACTGTGTAGGCATAAAAGCAGGAGGATACCGACTCTAATAGGATAATCGAAAAAACGTTAAGAAAAAATATTTAGTAAAAACTAGCCTACACAGTCTTTCTAAATGGGGTAATGGGCTATGCAGGGAATAGACCTACACTCACAAAAAAAGTTATAGGCCTATCAAGAACCTAAAAGGGTTCTTCGGCTGTCCGCATAGGATAACCCTGTGAAGAATCATTTTTGGTTCCAGTTAGAACCCTTTCCACAGAAAGTTCTACATGGAACCAAAAAGGGTTTACGTGGAACCAAAAGGGGTTATCCTATGGGGACAGCCGAATAACCTATTTGAACCCCTTTTTTCTTAGAGTGTATGATAGCCTCTATATATACCTCTAATGGCTGGCTATCTGAACAGCGTGTTACTACTGGTGTTAATTGTCACAGCGTCTTATCTCACCTCAGACTTTCAACTCAGGTTCACTCCGCTGCTCTGGGGTTGACTCAACCACACTGGAGCGAAGCGCGCGCTGGGACAGTTTACCTGTGTATGGACGCAGGATTACATGTGTGTGATGCAGGATTTGGGCTCAACTCTAATCACAATCAATTCAATTAGCTAAATGAAATGAAATTACACAGATCCAGCCTACCTAGATCAATGACTAACTGGATATATGTTTTCTTTTCTTTTGGGGGCAAGACATTTACAGTAGCAGGTGAGCAAAACTGTATTAGCCTGGGCTAAATCTTAAAAATAAATTAAGAAAACTTTTGACAAAACAAAGGAATACATTTTACTTCATTCCTAAATACAAATAAAATCTATAACCATTTTGTGAGCATTAGTACGTGTATTTCGTTTCCTCATGTCCCTGTATTTGATCCTATGAGATTTATGCCGCAACTGATAAGTACAATTTATTAATAAAATCCTATCAAAGGGCCAAAGCATAATGAAATCCAATAGGCCTAATATTTGGTAAGATAATACATCGTTTATGTGGCCAAAAACACCTCGGTAACTCTGCTTAAATTACTTCCGATGGAATGTAACACCCATTTCAGACTGAATGAACTGCAATGTATATTTAACTTTACGCGAAAAGATTACTCTCCAGTTAAATAAATAAAAGCCCACCTTTCATAAACGAAAATGTAGAGACATTTCCGTAATAATTTAAAAATAATATACCTTTTAAACATCACCCTAAAGTCTAAAGGATGCAATATTTTTCATCAAATACATCAGGGCAAACTTAATTAAAGGGCTTGCAGGGACTAGTTTGTGTAATTGAATGCGCCTGTGACGGAGCTGGAAGAGGTTGTATGTCATTTGTGATTCTATTTTCAATCTCCTTTAAGTAGCATATAGTTTTAGTGGTGTCCTGTGTGTGTTTGGCCGCCTTAACACTTCCTCTCCCGAAAAAAAATAGACTTCTCAATGGCACTACCTGGAAAAACAGGAAACATTCATTAATAAAAGCCCACAAGACAGTCAGATGGTGAAAATAATGGGAATGCACAGTATTCTAAGCAGACAAAGTGCTTTATTGTATTTGAGCGAATGGAGTATATTATTATTATTATCATTATGTGTTGAACAATAAACATCATAGAACATGAGTTAGCCTCCCTCACAGAACACAACAGTTTACTCCCACTGACCACATTCACCAACAGCAGACAGCAATACACACACAACGCTTTAGCAACGCTTAGCAAGGACTCTGGGTCACCATTACAGACTTGACACAATCTACAGGGAAGATCTCTCACCAAAACCTTTATAGTCATCTAGTCGGTCTGCATATTCAATCCAACAAACTACTTATTTATTTTGTAACAGTATTCTGTTTTATTGGAGTTGATTCCATGAGTATTATCGACTTCAAATCCTTTCTGAGGGATTGAGAAAATTCAGCCCCTGCAGATTCTGTCAAGCCCAAGTCATCATGTCTTATTTCCCAAAACAGTTAAAACTCCACAGATAAACCTCACACCCGTCTGTCCCAATAGCTGTGAACATTAACACCCATCTGTCTCACACACACACACACACACACACACACACACACACACACACACACACACACACACACACCCCTCCAAACGTTCTCCCATTAAAAAATTTACAGATTCAATCAAACCGGTACATTTACACCGTACAATATTTTAAAGCTAATATGTGGGGTCGTTTTGACTGTAGATGGATGCACATAGATAGGAAAAGTTGCTTTTGGCAAAATGGTGGGTTTAGTAGGGCGACATCGGGACCTTTACGCAGAGGGTGAGGGTTGAAGGATCAGCCAACAATGGACAAAACCAGCCACCTATATCTTAATGGACTGGGGCTCAGTGGGGATGGATAGATGTATTATTGTCCAAGTCTGTGACATGGCAGCATCTTCTCTATGGATCCAGCCGCCATCCTCCTACAGCAAAAAAACCCACTGTTTTCGCTCAGAAAGTGTGCTCACCATGACTACAGGAAGCCATCAAGGCCAAACAGAGCTGTATCCTCTTTTTGAGTCCCATTCGTGAGGAAAGTGAGAGCCGGTCAGTGGGTGGGAGGTGGAGCAGGTAGACGTTTTCCCTTAACCTAAAAGGTTAGGGCTTAGTGAGCAGTGACGATGCAGTGACATTAACATAAGATGGTGGACAGGGGGAGCGACTCCTAAGAGTGTAGACTGCATCTGAAATGGCATCTGATTCCCTAAATAGTGTACTACCCTTTGACCAGAACCCAGCTAACCCTAATCCTAAACCTACGTGGGATGTTGTCAAAATAATTGCAATGTTATAGGGAATATGGTGGCATTTCACACACTCAAACTTGAGAAGAAGCCATCAGAGGACAAGCACGACGAACACCATCACGACAGTCACAGACACGGACACACACACCACAGCCACGATGCACACAAACAGGTCTCTACTGAGACAGAAGCAGCGAGGAACAAATGGTTAACATCAGCACAGCTGCCATCTCCACACCAGGGAGGAGGTAGACGTTGTCCCTAGACACTGATCTATGTTCAGATTTGCAGTTTCCCCCCAAATGGTAAGGTTAGGATTTGGGGAAGGTAAGCTAGATCAGTGCCTAATGACTAAGTTCTACACATAAAATAACCTCCACATCAGAGACGGACATTTTAGTTTTTTTGTTTGAAAACTGAAAGTCAATAAAATTGTCAATTTGACTCCATAACAATAATAGATTGAAAATACCTACTACATAGGGATGGAGAAAAGGTGGGAAATAAAAGTGGGGATACATCTCAAAGTAACCACCCTATTATTAAAATAACCTTTTAACGTTGTAAAAAAAAAAAAAAAAAATGTAAAAAATGTAAATAACTTGGAGGATAAAGGCACACCTCTTACACAGTGTATATGATGAAAACACAGTTTAAAGCATGGTAAGGAGAGACTCAGATGGGGTTAAGTCTAGGAGAGCTACAATAGATCTAAACAGCCAAGACATAGGAGAAAGAAACCGTATTCCTGCAACATGCATTTGTTTTGTTTTTACAGTACGTACAAGCATTGTACAAATTCAAGCAGTATCATTCTTCATATAACACAACACTGTCATTCACTCAAAGGGTGGTGCTTTAAAATACAATTATATTTAATGACTTAAATGCAATGTAAAAATATATGTGAATATAATCTATGCATCTAAAACAAAATGGAAGCTTTTTGCTTGGGTTAGAATAGTAGAGGAGGACGATGTCACTGGTTTAAGTTGGTTACCCATCACAGATACAACACCACAGACAGATTCTTCTCACTTGGTACAAGTTAGAGCCATATATAGAGACATAAACAGTATACACTGAGGAAAACATTAGGAACACCTGCTCTTTCCATAACATAGACTGACCAGGTGAATCCAGGTGAAAGCTATGATCCCTTATTGATGTCACCTGTTAAATCCACTTCAATCAGGGTTGATGAAGGGGAGGAGACAGGTTAAAGAAGGATTTTTAAGCCTTGAGACATGGATTGTGTGTGTGCCATATAGAGGGTGAATGGGCAAGACAAAATATTTAAGTGCCTTTGAATGGGGTATGGTTGTAGGTGCCAGGTACAACGGTTTGAGTATGTCAAGAACTGCAATGCTGCTGGGTTTTTCATGCTCAACAGTTTCCCGTGTGTATCAAGAATGGTCCACCACCCAAAGGACATCCGGCCAACTTGACAACTGTGGGAAGCATTAGAGTCAACATGGGCCAGCATCCCTGTAGAACGCTTTCGACACCTTGTAGAGTCCATGCCCTGACGAATTGAGGCTGTTCTGAGGGAAAAGGGGGGTGCAACTCATTATTAGGAAGGTGTTCCTAATGTTTTGTACACTCAGTGTGTATATGGCTCTGGTACAGGTATAATGATATTGCGTTTCCCTTGTTAAGACCACGGCAACCAGTTGGGATCGTGTGCATAACATTTGGTTCCTTTTTGTGCAAAATATACAAATTTACCAAGTCAATTCAAACCTGCCAAATTCAGAGATAAACAACAAGTCTGAATAACAGGCAGACAACAATGTTAAAAGGAGAGGCTGACAGGTTGGCATGACATCACCACTTAAACAACAAAAGCGTATTTTTCTACAACCCAGCACCTCTTCCCTACCCCCCCCCTCCCTCCCCCCCTCCCCCTCTCTCTCATCAAACACTGAGACACACGTCCGAGTCAGGCCTGAACCATATGTAGAGATCTTTGTCTGTCTCAGGGTTCTCCAACTCCGGTCCTGGAGAGCTACAGGGCGTGCAGGCTTTTGTTGCAGCCCAGCTTTAACACACCTGATTCAAATAACCAACTAATCAAGGTTTTCAGTCTGGACCACAATTAGCTGAATCAGGTGTGCTAGCGCTGGGCTGGAGTAAAAGCCTGCATACCCATTACCTCTTCAGGGCCGGTGTTGGAGACCCCTGAGACAGACAGATGTGGGTAAGACTCTGGTTCAGGCTGGTGTGTGCTGGTATGATGCCAGCGGTAAACACTAAGCTGTCTGTCCATCTTTCCTGAATGCACCCCTCCTCTCTCTCTGCTGCTCACTACATTCAGGCCCTGTCCCAAACCCACCTGTAGTCCCTCCTACCCCCTAGTCCCTTCCAGCCTAGACACTTTCCCTAGTCCTTACTACACCCCCTACATCCCCATCAGAAATCTTGGGGCTGAGTTTGATAGCTTCAAACAGTGCTTTTGTTGCAGCGCATGTAACAGAACAAGAGATCCTATCTTTAACAACATAAAAGTGCAACGATTTGTTTAAGGTGCTGATGACAATGCAGGGTCAAAGGTCCATGAAGTATCACACCACCGCCCTGCCCTGTCCCACAGGAAGTCAGACACACCAACTTCCTAATGTCACTTCCTGGTACCTTTCCAGAATGACACAAACCAGATCAGTCAGTGATGTCATGCTGTAAGACTGTAAGACAGGGAGCTGACCAGCTCCCTGTCTTACTAAACACAGCTCTACTGACCAGCTCCCTGTCTTACTAAACACAGCTCTACTGACCAGCTCCCTGTCTTACTAAACACAGCTCTACTGACCAGCTCCCTGTCTTACTAAACACAGCTCTACTGACCAGCTCCCTGTCTTACTAAACACAGCTCTACTGACCAGCTCCCTGTCTTACTAAACACAGCTCTACTGACCAGCTCCCTGTCTTACTAAACACAGCTCTACTGACCAGCTCCCTGTCTTACTAAACACAGCTCTACTGACCAGCTCCCTGTCTTACTAAACACAGCTCTACTGACCAGCTCCCTGTCTTACTAAACACAGCTCTACTGACCAGCTCCCTGTCTTACTAAACACAGCTCTACTGACCAGCTCCCTGTCTTACTAAACACAGCTCTACTGACCAGCTCCCTGTCTTACTAAACACAGCTCTACTGACCAGCTCCCTGTCTTACTAAACACAGTTCATCTTAACTTATCTTGTATATCGAGGGAGGGGTAGAGGAGAGCAGTGTGTGTGACAGGAAGAGTATGGAAGAGTAACATCCATTGCCAGGAGGAGGGTCTAAAAGGAAAGTGATGGATGAGGGGACAAATAGGAAGGTAGCTTTGGCTGGGGCAGGGCTGTACTAAATGGCGATTGGATGGTCTGGCTGAAGGCCTATTGGAAGACTGCTTCCTACTTCCTGAAGACGAGCGATTGGATTGGATAAGCCTCAAGGTGCACTTCCTGTTTACTTCATCCTATACTATTTACTCCAAGTGACGGCACTATTGTTATCCAATCACTGATCCCTGTTCATCCTCATTCTAACCCCCCCCCCCCCCCCCCCCCCCCCCCACCCCCCTCCCAACGGGGAATGCAGAACAAACAACAAACAAAAACAACAACAATGCAGGGTGAGGAAATGGTGTTAAGAGGCAGTAAAAAAAAACATTCCCAAAGTAAACAAAACAAGTTAATAAAAAAGTACTGACTAGAACCTAGAACACCTGTTCTCCTGTTCAATGTAACAGAGATCAAATCAACAGATGAGAAGATGAATGTAAACGAATGATGGTTTTAGCTGCTGAGAGGGACACCCCTGCTGACGGAGAGAAAGAGAGTGATACCCCCACCCATCCCTTCTCTCCTCTCTCCACTTGTTTTCCTCCATATCTCCTCTCCCTAAGTCCTCCTCCCCCCCTTCCCCTGGGGGCTATGAGAGAATGGTGGTGATAAAGTCGTAGAACCTCTTGGAGTACTGCTCTGGGTTCACCGTGGAGATCTCAGCTCCCGCCTGCAGGGGGAGACACACACACGGTGGAAGACAGTGAGTCAAGGGAAGAAACCCAAACACACAACATTCACACCAACGGAGGCGTAGGCATCCGACCTCACACACATACATACCCCGTGTTTGACGGTCTTGGCAGCATGAGCAGCCTTCTTCTTGGCATCGTAATGCTGCAGAATGTCAATGACCGCCATGAAGTACACCTCCTTCCTAGGAGCACCTGGACACAGACACACAGGATTATCCCTATATTATAAACTGGGTGGTTCAAGCCCTGAAGGCTGATTGGCTGACAGCCGTGATATATCAGACCGTATACCCCAATATGACAAAACATGTATTTTTACTGCTCTAATTATGTTGGTAACTAGTTTATAATAGCAATAAGGCACTTCAGGGGTTTGTGATACAGTGGGGGGAAAAAGTATTTAGTCAGCCACCAATTGTGCAAGTTCTCCCACTTAAAAAGATGAGAGAGGCCTGTAATTTTCATCATAGGTACACGTCAACTATGACAGACAAAATGAGGAAAAAAAATCCAGAAAATCACATTGTAGGATTTTTAATGAATTTATTTGCAAATTATGGTGGAAAATAAGTATTTGGTCAATAACAAAAGTTTCTCAATACTTTGTTATATACCCTTTGTTGGCAATGACACAGGTCAAACGTTTTCTGTAAGTCTTCACAAGGTTTTCACACACTGTTGCTGGTATTTTGGCCCATTCCTCCATGCAGATCTCCTCTAGAGCAGTGATGTTTTCACTCAAAATCTCACGATACATGGCCCCATTCATTCTTTCCTTTACACGGATCAGTCGTCCTGGTCCCTTTGCAGAAAAACAGCCCCAAAGCATGATGTTTCCACCCCCATGCTTCACAGTAGGTATGGTGTTCTTTGGATGCAACTCCGCATTCTTTATCCTCCAAACACGACGAGTTGAGTTTTTACCTAAAAGTTATATTTTGGTTTCATCTGACCATATGACATTCTCCCAATCCTCTTCTGGATCATCCAAATGCACTCTAGCAAACTTCAGACGGGCCTGGACATGTACTGGCTTAAGCAGGGGGACACGTCTGGCACTGCAGGATTTGAGTCCCTGGCGGCGTAGTGTGTTACTGATGGTAGGCTTTGTTACTTTGGTCCCAGCTCTCTGCAGGTCATTCACTAGGTCCCCCCGTGTGGTTCTGGGATTTTTGCTCACTGTTCTTGTGATCACTTTGACCCCACGGGGTGAGATCTTGCGCGGAGCCCCAGATCGAGGGAGATTATCAGTGGTCTTGTATGTCTTCCATTTCCTAATAATTGCTCCCACAGTTGATTTCTTCAAACCAAGCTGCTTACCTATTGCAGATTCAGTCTTCCCAGCCTGGTGCAGGTCTACAATTTTGTTTCTGGTGTCCTTTGACAGCTCTTTGGTCTTGGCCATAGTGGAGTTTGGAGTGTGACTGTTTGAGGTTGTGGACAGGTGTCTTTTATACTGATAACAAGTTCAAACAGGTCCCATTAATACAGGTAACGAGTGGAGGACAGAGGAGCCTCTTAAAGAAGAAGTTACAGGTCTGTGAGAGCCAGAAATCTTGCTTGTTTGTAGGTGACCAAATACTTATTTTCCACCATAATTTGCAAATAAATTCATTAAAAATCCTACAATGTGATTTTCTGGAGAAAAAAATTCTCAATTTGTCTGTCATAGTTGACGTGTACCTATGATGAAAATTACAGGCCTCTCTCATCTTTTTAAGTGGGAGAACTTGCACAATTGGTGGATGACTAAATACTTTCCCCCCCCCCACTGTATATGGCCAATATACCACGGCTAAGGGCTGTATCCAGGCACTCCGTGACAGCCCTTAGCAATGGTATATTGGCCATATACCACACCCCCTCTGGCCTTATTTCTTAATTATATAAAATGAAGCCTACCAGAGGGCTACAACCATACTGCTCATCTATTTGGTATAACCATACTGCTCATCTATTTGGTATTTCTGACCCACTGTTTTGAAGTGAACCCTTTACTTTTTAGTCTCCTGTACCACTCCTCCTATCCCTTTCCTCCTCCTCCCTCCTTCCCCCTCTCCACTCACTGTCGTTGCTCTTGATGGCATAGACGTCTATGGTGGGGTCAAACTCCCCGGGGGACAGGGGCTTGGTGCTGTCCAGGGTGTTACTGGGGGAGTCAGGGGGAGTGCCAATCCCTCCATCACTCTCCCCTTCATCGTCCCCCTCGTTGTCCTCACTCTCCACCTCCTCCTGCTCAGCCCGCTCCACGTCATGGATCCCCACCAGCAGACTGTAGTCCATCAGCTTCAACTGGGCCAGGAACTGGAGGGAGAGAGAGAGGGAGAGAGGGAGGAGACATAGAATAAAGTAATGGAGAGAGTAAAAGGGGAGAATAACATTTTAGAGTGAGACCAGGATTAATCCAACCCAAGTATTCATTCCCTCACACCAGAAGAAATAACAGAACCACAAACACACCTCCACGTCTTTACGTAGTTTCTCCAGGAACATTTTCTTGTTGTCATCGTCGATGTAGATCTTCTGTCCATCGTTGATGAAGTCGTTGTCCTTGTAGGTGGGCAGCTCCTTGGCCTGATGCCCCGCACAGACAGACAAACAGTCAGGACAGCAGAGGACACACCTGGACTTTATAACTATTTACATTATTAGAAAGGAGTCAGAATGAACACTCTTTAAAATGATCCTCTAACTAACTGACTCGTTGAATAAAGTGATCTGAATCATGTTTGTCTGTGACACATATAACAACAGTTCGAGACAAACAGTGTGAGCTCTATGGAGGCTTGTGAATTTCCATTGAGCCATCTGGCTACAGTACCATGTGTGGCCTGTGGTCTGCGGGGGGAGGGGGGGTGGGCGTTATTCTGTGGCAGAGAGGAAGGAGTGAGCAGGAAATTAGGTTACAGCAGCAGCACTGCTCAGAGAGCTGACAGAAGCAGTTCTATGGCAGCACGAGGAAAGCAGCCACACAAACCCACACACATATAGCAACAAACACAAAGACCACAAACAATGCTGCGATGGCCAAGGCACCCTTGCACACTCAAATGGGTGAACGTTGTAATAATGTGGAGAGTCAAACAGCAGGTAGACACTAGTACCAGCTACAGACAGCATCCTGAAAAGAATATACATTCCAGATATCCAGCCACCCATTCTATGCATCCTCAATCTCTTCCCAAACACCCATCTTCCTGATCAACCCCTCTAATCGCTCAATTATCAGTTCTATTCTCAGAGAAAGTATAGAGGAGCCCATACAAGCAGTAGATCAGGTACTGTACGTAATGGTTGTGGTTCAGAGGTAGACTGGGCTGACATGGTAGAGTAGCAGTAACAAACACCCGGGCTCCCGAGTGGTGCAGCGGTCTAAGGCACTGCACTGCATCTCAGTGCTTGAGGCGTCACTACAGACCCCCTGGTTAGATTCCAGGCTGTATCACAACCGGCCGTGATTGGGAGTCCCATAGGGCGGCGCACAATTGGCCCAGCATCGTCCGGGTTTGGCCGGTGTAGGCCATCATTGTAAATAAGAATTTGTTCTTAACTGACTTGCCTAGTTAAATAAAGGTAAAATAAAAATAAAATAAAAAAACAGAATAGATGAAGTTGGATGAAAACAGCCACGAGAGAGAGAGATGGAGAGAGAGAAAGAAACAGATAAAGATGGGTTGAGAGAATGAGAGAGAAAGAGGGAGAAAACAAGAGAAGAAAGAGGGAGATCAAAGGGTCATTGCACATGGCCTTCAATCAGGTGACCGAAGGCAGTTTTTTGATCATCATCATCACAGTGCGCTACAGGAAGTTTGTGGCACATCAGATGTGAGTGATGTCGCTCAATAGTGAATTTGTCACAGCTTGGGGAGAAAGAACAGGAGAATTGTACCAGATCACCAACTGAAGTATCAAAAATATACAGTCAAACCTCCAGGTAAATAAAAACAAAAGCAGTCAGTGAAACAGGTTGGTGTGATGATAGTACTGCAGGATTGTGATTAGTAGTCAGGAAGGACAGGAGAGGAGAGGCCAGGCCTGGTGGTGAGCAGCTGCAGCCCAGTGGTGCTGTGCTCTGGGCATGCTCAGACAACAGCTGTTCCAACCAGCCACGTGTCTCTCTCTGCCTGCACGTCAACACTGAATGGGAATCTGGGTCAACTACACACAGGCTGCATCTGAAATGGCACCATATTCCCTATTAAGGGGACTACTTTTAGCCAGGGGGACTGATGGGCCCTGGTCAAAAGTAGTGCACTATATGGGGAATAGGGTGCTATTTCAGAAGCAGACACACACTCTCTGAGGTACAGCATCATCACACTGTGTGTGTGTGTTTGTGAGAGGGACAGGAAGTGAAAGTGATTGGTTGTGAGTCAATAGCCATAAAGGAAAAGGGGCAAAAACAGCAGTTTGAAAAACTGTTCCAGAATAAGCCAGTTCCGTCTGTCTGTTTCCTACATGCCAGTCCATTGCAGGTGTCCTGTCCTGTATCCGTCATGACATGAATCTGAAAAAAGCTATGAAAATAAAATGAGATACGATTGATCTGATAACTTGAGCATGCCTGGCCTTGGTTCTATAATATGATTTGATCTGATAGGTAGATAGATTGAGCATGCCTGGCCTTGTTCCTTACGTCTCTTACGTGTTTCATGGCGCAGTAAAAGCGTGTGGCGATCCGCAGCGTTTGCAGCCTTTGCTGAACGTTAGATTTGGGCCGCGGGGGCGCATCCTCAGGAGGGCGTGGCTGCTGGAAGAGGGGAGCGGGGGAGGGATGGAGGGAGGAGGATGAGAGGAGAGAGCCGGGGAAAGGAAGGAAGGAAGTTGGAAGGAAAGGCAAGTGTTTAGGAAATACACAAACTGTATTAGTTTTGTTTCAAGCGAGGCAAGGGAAGAGAGCTTCTGAAAGAGCGTACAGCCTGGCAAGTGCTGCTAGAAAAGCCAAGGTTGCGGGTTCAATTTCCGCAGGGATCACATACACATACTAAATTGTATGCTCTCACTGTACTGCAAATCACTTTGGATAAAAGCATCTGCTAAGTGGCATATTATATTTCATGTAAACAGAATCTGCATATCCTCCGGTTTTGTGCGCATAAGGAAGAGCTATAACAGCTAGGGTGGCATTTCAGGTGTTCTTTTAGACTGCTGCTTAGACAGACTGTCTCAGGTAAAAGCCATGTCGCCTGTAGGGAGGGCCAGCCGGTAGCTAACAGTGTTAATAACAACTACCAGCTGGCACAAGGAGCCCAGGGAGAGGAAACAACAACGTTAGATAGCAGAGATCTACAGTGGTAAACAGGTACCATGACAAATCTCTGGACCCAGGGGGACAGCTGGGAGTGCAGGCTTTTGTTCCAGCCCAGCACTAACACAACTGATTCCTAATCACATCACTATTCATGGTCTAAACATTGACTGTGATTAGATCACTTGCATTAGGTGTGTTAAGAGCTGGGCTGGAACAAAACCCTGCACAGTGCATACCGCAGCTCCATTGCCCACCCTGGCTGTAAACTATGAATATGTTCATGTAAAATAAAAATCCAGGTTCCATGTGAGGACAGTAGGACAAGTGAGTCCACAGCATGCAGCACAGAGTGGGGCTGGTCGGGGTGTTGGAGACACAAGCCTAGAGATGTAGGACCATGCAGAGAACATGCGAGAGAGAGAGAGAGAGGGGGGGGGGGGGGTTGGCATGCAGTCAGTCAAGAGGGCTTGTTGTTTGTGTGTGAAACCCTACACACCATACCGCTGTTACACACATTACACCACCTAACACATACTAACTACCATGTAGCTCAACACACACCAAATACCCTGTACCTCCATTCACCCCTCCAGTATTTATGAATACACAGCAATGGACACATCTCAGTCACAACTCTTAACCAACTAACCAATTAAATCAACCTAACCTGAAAATGCAGAAAATGTGCATTTCTAAAGCCAGTCTGCCATTAAAGATTAAACATGATAATGCATGTAGTCACGCCCGAACATACACACGACTACACTCAATGTGAGAAGGTGTTTTATTCAGTCATGTAATTGAACAGTGATGGTGGGTGGCCATGGCATGCCCGTTTACAGATTTCTGTGAGCATACAATGTGTGTGTGTGTGTGTACACTGTATGTCAAACTTTTAAGACAAAACAGTACACAACTTGAAGGCCTGTGAATGCTGCAAATGTGGTCAAAGCAGAGGCAGCAGTAGTAGAAGCAGCAGAAGGTACTTATCGTAGTAGTACTGCGGCTGTCGTGGTTGGAAAATGAACAATTGAAGTCCTTCCACATCTTGGCTAGTCCGTTATCGCTGATCTGTCAGCAATAACTACTGGCATTTTGTAATAGTCACACATTTTCACACACCAAGCTGAGAGAAGAGAGTAGAGCTTACTGTGTAGTACAGAGTGTGTGATCAACGGCTTCTGTACTTCCATTTAAGTCCTTATTCTCTTTGTCAGATATATTTAGACTGAGGGGTTCCCCGAAGTTACAACGCCCCGCTGGTTCTGGTGTTCCACCCGGCCAAGCTTCTACAGTCGCTAGAGGAAAGATCCGGCCTTTCAGGGTCAAATGATGACCTGGCTACTCAGACACACACACATACACACACACGCACACACGCACACCCACACTAAACACAACGTCCAAAAACAGTATGCCGCAAAGAAGATTCCTGCCAACAGGGAAGGTTGCAGAATCCCAAAGCCTGTGTTCTGTTTGTACAACTACCATTGGCTGAATCACAGATATATATTTAGAATGTATGGCTCTGGGCTGAATCACTCATTCACTCTCAGAGAAAGTCTGCTCTCATTACCAGAAAACTGCCTCATACAACAAACAGCATCTGATCAAATAATCCAGGAATGTAAACGCACACACACAAAAAACATTCACTCTCTAGAAGACAAAGAACAAAGCATTTGGCACGCACACACACACACCTCAGTCTCTCACACACAGACAGCAAGCAGGGGAAGCACTGGAACTGCTGTAGCAGTAGTAAACTGATGGAGCAAACTGAAGACACAGAGAGCGTGCAAGAGTATGGGGAGTATAATGGGCAGGGGTCTTAACAGAAGAGGATGGATGGCTTGAACTACCCCCCCACCCCCACCCCCACCCCAAAAACCAAAGCAAACCAGCTCAGTAGAAGTTGAGCCATGTAGTTGATGATGACAGAAGGAAGGGCAGGTAGGTAATGGACAGAAGCTATGTTGGTTTAAAGGACCAGGTGTTAACACACAGCTCGCTCCCTCCCTCGCACCCTCGGTTCCTCCACATGGCTTTTATAGGACAGGAAGTGGCCAGGAATCAGAATCAAACTACATAATCAGTGTCTATATCAATACATTAAAACACACCATGTATAGGTCTGGTTGTTTTGTGTGTCTGTACTTTGTGTGTGTGTGTGTAAATTACTGTACCTTCTCCTTGTCGCTGGCCTCCCTGGCCACAGTGGAGCCCTGACAGACAGAAAGATGTCAGACATTCCTTTTTCCTTATAAAAGTCTACAACTATCTCTCCCCCCTCCCCCCCTCCCTCCCTCCCTCCCTCCCCACCTACCTTCCTCCCCACCTACCTTGAGGTCATATTTTTTGTAGACGGAGAGGCGGTGGGAGAAGACGTTCCTGGTGACGATCATGTAGGTCTCGTCTCCGTCCACCGTGAGGCGGTACATCCCCAGGAACTGAGGCAGCAGCGTGTTGCCATGACACTCCACTATGAACTAGAGAAATAGAAGAATTAGAGGAGAGTTGGATTAAGACTCACTTTGGTACTTCTTGAGGTGTGTGTGTACCTGGTGGTACTTCTTGAGGTGTGTGTGTACCTGGTGGTACTTCTTGAGGTGTGTGTGCACCTGGTGGTACTTCTTGAGGTGTGTGTGTACCTGGTGGTACTTCTTGAGGTGTGTGTGTGTACCTGGTGGTACTTCTTGAGGTGTGTGTGTACCTGGTGGTACTTCTTGAGGTGTGTGTGTACCTGGTGGTACTTCTTGAGGTGTGTGTACCTGGTGGTACTTCTTGAGGTGTGTGTGTACCTGGTGGTACTTCTTGAGGTGTGTGTGTACCTGGTGGTACTTCTTGAGGTGTGTGTGTACCTGGTGGTACTTCTTGAGGTGTGTGTGTACCTGGTGGTACTTCTTGAGGTGTGTGTGTACCTGGTGGTACTTCTTGAGGTGTGTGTGTACCTGGTGGTACTTCTTGAGGTGTGTGTGTACCTGGTGGTACTTCTTGAGGTGTGTGTGTACCTGGTGGTACTTCTTGAGGTGTGTGTGTACCTGGTGGTACTTCTTGAGGTGTGTGTGTACCTGGTGGTACTTCTTGAGGTGTGTGTGTGTACCTGGTGGTACTTCTTGAGGATGTTGTGCATCTCGGCCACATCCTCACTGGTGATGGTTTTGATGACATAGCGTTTGTCATTGGAGGTGTGGAAGCGAGCGCCGCTCCGACCCTGAGAATCACTGTTCAACGGAGCCGCACGGGTCAGGGAGTTCTACACAGAGAGAGAACAGTGAATCACAAATGTCTATAAAAATCTGAAACTTCTTTTGAATCTATAGAGAGAATGTGAACGAGAAAGGGAGAAATTGTGGAGAGAGAGATAGACAGAGAAAGAGAGAGAGTGGGATTGTGTGTGATTGTCAGAGACAGCTGTAGTCAGGCAGGCCTCTAAGGCCCTGTTATCCCTCTCCCACACCCTCCAACAGCCCAGCCACTGTGTGTGGACAGACACCCCTCCTTCCCCTGGGTGTGTGCCACCCTCCTACCACCTCGTGCCCCCCAGCACACAGCTGATGCCCTCCAGAGTAACCTACCCCAGTCCTCTCTGTAACCCCCTCCATGTGTGCTTGTTCCTACCCTCAGCCCACTCCTTCTCCCTCCACCGTAATATAAACATGAGAGACAGCTTCAGAGGACCAGAAAACATTGACCTCCCTAATGCCAACACAGAGCACACACTCTACCCTGGGAACACACACAGACACAGACACAGACACAGACACAGACAGACAGACAGAGAGAGAGAGAGAGAGAGACAGACAGAGAGAGAAAGAGAAACTTGGCGATAACCATGAAATAAATCTTGCAAGATTAGGAAGAGAACAGAGAGAGAGAGGGGGCGAGAGGAGAAGAGAGCTGTTCAGTCTGCTTCTGCATGTGTGTACCTGGAAATCTTGGTCGTCGATGCCAAACCGTTCTCTAAGGTTGCGGAACACCAGAGGACAGTACTCCTTAAACTTGAAATGGCTCGGCATGTTCTCCCTACACACACACCAAAACATAGAGTCACAACACTGAGTACAAGCTGTTATTGTGGTAGTAGACATTTAACATCAGAGCAATTAAATTAGTGTGTGTGTGTGTACACTTACTTGTTGAAGAGGTGATTGTCCACCTTGATCTTGGAATAGGCCTTGAAGTCATCAGGCATCAGCATGATAGGGATCTGAACATGGCTCAACTCATTGATCTGAGAGAGAGAGAGAGAGAGAGAGAGAGAGAGAGAGAGAGAGAGAGAGAGAGAGAGAGAATATTGTCGAGAGAGAGAGAGAGAGAGAGAGAGAGAGAGAGAGAGAATATTGTCGAGAGAGAGAGAGAGAGAGAGAGAGAGAGAGAGAGAGAGAGAGAGAGAGAGAGAGAGAGCATATTGTCTTATTGTAGAGTAATGACTAAACATAAAACTCCCATCAGATTTAACTAATGTTAGTCAAGTCCAGAGGCTTGTTTTTTTATTCAAGATGAGCATACAGGACCTCAGACCTCCATACTCATCAAACCCCCTTCATCAGTCTCTTTAGCTCAGTGACCCTCATTCCTGGTTGTGCAGGCTTTTGTTCCAGCCCAGTACTAAATGCCTGAAGACTAACAGCCCATCTATTGCTGCCAACAACCGTGACTAGACATTCTGTATTTCATCTACTGCAAGAAATGTGAAACAAGGTTTTTGAATCCAACACATGGGACAGAGAGTGTGTGCGGAGGAGGAGGCAGGCAGGAACAGGGTTGTAGTCAAGATAGCCTCCAGACAGCATGGATCTTCAGAGCTGCCGTGACTCACACAGATTGAGGGATGGGGCTGGAGACAGATTGTCATACTCAGTTTCTAGCTGTCTGTGTGAGTGTTTGTGTGTCACTCTGCGCGTGTCATGCTGAGGCGCTGTTCAGGTCCACAGTCTATGGTTTTATTAACTACTTATTATAGCTGCCACTCCAGTCTTATAGGTCTGTTACAAACATAATGAGACCAGGGCCAATGACACATCATGGTTTTACAATTACCCAAGGAGAGGATCATTTCCATGTAAAAGGACCCATGTGCACCAACAAGTGAAGTTCATAGGAGCATGTCAAATTGGGTGTCAAATGAAAGCAAAGAGTCAATCTTTTCGAGAAATTAAGGCATATATACATTTTTCCACCCAAAACATTCGATTTCTGGTCGAACAGATGGAAAAGGGGTCTTAGAAAAAACCTCTAGCAGAAAAAGTCTTAAAGGGTAACTCTCAACCCCAATCTCAGCCTTTGCCCAACCCCATCAAATGTAAAACAAAATTGCTCATAAATATTACTTTTTGGGGGTGGGTAAACATAGTTGTATCTGATCCCAACTCTTTCTCACTAAAACATACCTACAGTGCCTTAGGAAAGTATTCAGACCCCTTCACTTTTTCCACATTTTGTTATGTTACAGCCTTATTTTAAAATCGATTAAAAACAAATTTTTCCTCATCACTGTACACACAATACCCCATAATGACAAAGCAAAAACAGGTTTTTAGAAATGTTTGCTAATTTATATATATATAAAAAAAAAAAACGAAATGCCAAGAGTGTGCAAAGCTGTCATCAAGGCAAAGGGTGGCTATTTGAAGAATCTAAAATATATTTGATTTGTGAACACTTTTTTGGTTACTACATGATTCCAAATGTGTTATTTCATAGTTTTGATGTGTTCACTATTATTCTACAATGTAGAAAATAGTAAAAATGAAGAAAAACCCTTGAATGAGTAGGTGTGTCCAAACTTTTGACTGGTACTGTGTATATACATATATATATACACATACATATATATATATTTTTTACATTTACATTTTTAGTCATTTAGCAGACGCTCTTATCCAGAGCGACTTACAGTTAGTGCATACATGTATAATTATTTTTTTTCCCATACCCCCCGTGGGAATCGAACCCACAACCCTGGCGTTGCAAACGCCATGCCCTACGAACTGAGCTACATCCCCTGCCGGCCATTCCCTCCCCTACCCTGGACGACGCTGGGCCAATTGTGCGCTGCCCCATGGGTCTCCCGGTCGCGGCCGGCTACGACAGAGCCTGGATTCGAACCAGGATCTCTAGTGGCACAGCTAGCACTGCGATGCAGTGCCTTAGACCACTGCCCCACTCGGGAGGCTACTGCTCGACTAAAGAAATCTTGGTCGACCAACAGCCTATCGACCAAACAATCGACCAGTCGACTAAATGGGGTCAGCCCTAATTTCTGTGTAGTACAGATCAGGGACCAATAATGAAATTCCACTTCATTTACTGTAGGTCAATAACCCAAAAATATTTTTTCTAAATTCAGTGTCAAATCAAATCAAAACATAGCTGACACCCCATTATTTCCGCGGATATCTTTGAATCTGAATTCGGAGCAGATATTCAACAGAGTTTTTGGACAACGTGGACAAACGTGGGCATACATTATAAGTGAAAAATCTGAGTCTCAGCGCAATTCCGTTATATTCTGTCATTTCTGTAAGAACTTGATTAAAAAATGTACCATAGCTAAACGTTTATGTTGCAATCCAATATAGTGGAAAAGTATCGATATCATCTTATCATATCATCCTGTTTTAATAGGTAGTGGGCCAATATGCCCCTGTCATGTGGGATTGATGCCTGCATCTCTCGCCTAATGCTGAAGGATCCACACAACAGACGGTGTAGAATATGGTCTCAGCAGGACTCTACTCCTCCTCTAGACCAATTCAGGTGTAATAACATCCGAAAGAGAGCGAGACTGCAGCTTGGTCCAGGAGGAAAGGAGACAAGGAAAGGAAGCTAGTGGACTTCAGGAGGGGGCAGGAACTTGATAGATGTTAAGGAGAGAGAGACTGTGGGGTGCCAGGTAACAACGTCACCCAGAGAGACTGTCAGTGATGTGGGGTGCCAGGCAACAACGTCACCCAGAGAGACTGTCAGTGATGTAGGGTGCCAGGCAACAACGTCACCCAGAGAGACCGATGCATCCTGTGTACATCAGAAGGAGACGTCCCCACATCACAAAGCTCTATTTCACACACAGTACAGAGGCAGGAGAGAAGACAATGCCCCTAGACACACACCTCCACTTCCATTCTCATGCCTGTAACTGATCAGATACACATGCAAAGCAGGTGAGGCTCTCTCTTATCATCGGAGGGGAGATGAGCGACATGACCTCTGTGAAAGTAGTCAGTCCACCCCCCCCTCCCGCACACGCACACAGAGACAGAGGAGTGGCACAGGGCCAACCTTCAGGAGGCAGGCAGCAGCAGCAATGTATTCTGGGGGCTGACAGTGACAGAATACAAACATCTCCCCTGAAGGAAGCAGGATTACTAGTCTCTCTGTCTAATTATATCATGTTGCATTCATCTGTTCAGTCAGGCAGGCAGGATTTAGCCCAGAATGAAGAGAACCACATAAAACAGCATTCCCCGGACCTCTAGGTTTCGAATACCCTGACCGGTCTATGGATGTGTTCCAAATGGCACCCTATTCCCATTATAGTGCACTACTTTAGACCAGGGCCCAGAAGTAGTGCACTATAAAGGGAATAGGGTGCCGTTTGGGACGCATCCTATATATTCTAGTCACTGTGTTCCTTGGCCTGTTCTTATCACCTCGGAGTGAAACTGAGTGATGCAGAGTGCAGCTCTCATGTTTATGTTGTGTTTAATCTCCTCCTCTGATGATGACTCTTATCTCTCTGCAGCGCGTCTATCTCCCTCTGTCTATCTCAGCCTGGCCAACTTTCACAGTGCCATTTCCTGTTCTTCGTCGCCTTGGTGACGGAGTTTGGGGTTTCCGCCTCGGAGCAGAGTGAGTGCGCTCCGTGGCCCCAGTGGACAGGAAGTGGGAGAGGAACTCAGCACAGGGAGCCTAATTTCTCATAACACCCTCTCTGACTGACAGACACACAACTCTCTGACTGACAGACACACAACTCTCTGACTGACAGACAGACACACAGCTCTGACTGACTGACAGAAACAGCGCTGGCTGGTGCACCTGCTGACAGATCACTGGTACTTAAGTCAAGATAACCAGTTGTTACATGTATGGAAGATATAACAAGTACAACCAGTCTATACTCAAACAGAGCAGTACTATGGGACAGGCTAGACATTACTATGGTACAGTCACAGTACATAGGCCTACTCTAGCAGTTGGTGCTTACCGCTTAGTGACTGATTTAATGTTTGTTTGACTATAAAGGGGATAGATTTAGTAAGTGTAGCTGGTATGTAATCTCTCCTAGCAGCACTGACAGAGATATACTGCTCTAAACCGGATGACACCTGTTCAGGATAGTGGTCATATTACGCACATCGAGATCCAGCACATTTCACAGGTGCAATTGTGTACAAATCTGGCCTATCACATGAAAGGGTGCAGAATGCACAGTTAGGCTAGTTAGCAATATTTCCACCACTGTGTGTCTTGGAACAAAATAGTGTGATGTGATAAAACAAATAGGGTAAACCCTGTTCAATCTGTCTCACTCCCTCACGTCTTCTGCACCCCAACAGTAACATCTCAAAGAAGACAGGCAACCCGGTCCTTGTGATGGTTAACAATTCAGCCTGGTAGTCTCATTTCAGTCATCATGTGAAGAGAAACCCGCATCATTGCGTGTAATGTAGAATTAAATTATCGGTCTCCCAACCCCCATAACCCACCCGCACCCTCAAGTCAAGCGACAGCCTGCTTCTCCACGCCCCCAGAAACAAGCTCGGCTGCTTGGGGAAATGGGCTTTCAGCTCGACTGCCCCCAGCGTCTGGAATGCCCTGCCGGACCACCTGAAGGTAGGGCTGGGCGATATATCGAATTCATGCAAATTAATGTTTTTGCACGATATTCCAAATGCCTGTATCGCAAGAATCACGTTTTTATTTTTATATGAACGTTTATGTCCACTTGTTGTCTTTTTGGTCTCGTCTCCTTTGCTCCTTCTGTGCACCTTCCCATTTACACCAGAGATCTGGATATAATGACGAGAAGCACGTCTCTGCCCTAACAATGGGAGTCTTTCTCCCAAAGGCAGGAAGCCAGGTGACAAGGTCCAAAATAAGCCCATAAAAACACATTGGGCTTATTTTTGCCAGAGTGAAACCGCACGTTTCCCCTCTTTCTCTGGTTCACTCACACACACACACACACACACAAAGCCCCTCACAACAACAAAGATGAGAGATCACGTCTTCCTCTCTGACGTGCGGTTTCAACTCGCTATTTGCATTTGAGGTTTGGTCCAACAGAATTGGTCATATGGACACCGAAACATATTGAGACATTATGCTACCGTAATAGAGGAAAAGTTAACATTTCTAATGACACCACTAAAACGAAAGTATCAATGAACACTGATTCTGGCAAATGAATGCTCAGTTCGTTGCGTGCGGCATTGCGGTACTAAGTACCACTAGCAGCATTTTAGCCAAAGGCTGTTATACTAGCTGTCTAGTCTGTGTTATATAAACGTGCAATAAGCATAAAACACAATTATATAAGGAATTGGCAACTCATTCTCATTCTGAGAAATAAGGTAGGCCACTTGATTTCAACATCTGAACAAAGTGGACAGGCTAGCATGCTGTTCAAACAGTTGAAGACGGACAGAACGGTGTGTTCATAACAATTCAACTGTTCTGCCTTGTTAGCTAGCAAAAATATCAAAGTTGGCTAAACTTGAAATATACAGATTAGCTGGCTACTCACTAGCACGTGGGCTTGTGCTTGAGAGAATGTTTATATGAGACCTGTGTTCATTTTCTTTAGCCAAATGCCTGTCACAAGAAGTTAGTCATTAATAGTGAATGTGCATCATGTTTTTATTTTGTATTTGTTATGTAGCAGATGCTCATATCCAGAGCAACTTACAGGAGCAATTAGGGTTAAGTGCCTTGCTCAAGGGCACATCAACAGCTTTTTTACCTAGTTGGCTCGGGGATTCAAAACAGCAACTTTTAGTTTATTGACCCAACACTCTTAACCACCAGGCTACCATTATGCATGGTTCTGGTTAAATTTGTAACAAAAAAATGGCATTTTCATAGACAGACTTGAAAGCCAGATCAGTGACTATTGCAAAAAAGCAGGTTGAACTATTTTGATTAAATAATTAAATGTCTAGTGAAAAGGAAAGGAGGATATCTAGTCAGTTGTACAACAATGCATTAAAGTGAAATGTGTCTTCCGCATTTAACCCAACCCATCTGGGTCTTATGGTTGTGGAAGGTTTACGTTTAACCTAGGTATAAGTTCACAAGCCCTGAATTCATTAGGATTATTGCTGACTATTTGAAATGCAGTGTATTATTTTATTTATTTTTTTAGATATCTTGAAATCGGCCCATAAGTTTGAAAAAAATGTAGATCTGATTTTTAGGCTATATCGCCAGCCCTACCTGAAGGCACCACAGACTCTGGGCTCCTTTGAAACGGGCCTGAAGACCTTTCTCTTTAGGAAGGCTGTATGTTGATAGCTGTGCTCCTTGGTGTCCTTGTCCCTTGTAGTGTCAGCTGTGTTCTTTGTCAGTTTCCATGTATAGTTTATTTTATGCAATTTGAGAGTAGTCTGTAGCCTTTTCATGGGGGAGTAGCCTAATTCTCTCTGACTGACTCTGCCTCCAATAAAGCTAATCAGGACCAATTTCACACTATGATACTAATTACACCCTCAGTTACATAAGATATACACACCACACTAACACACCATTTCATGGTCTGTTCCCTGTTTATATATCCCTGCCTACTGTACTTTTAAAGGAAACCAGAGCCCTTTGTGACACTAATATATTGTCATGGTTTGGAACGGGGTGGGGGGAATAGGTTATGGCAGATTCAAATTACAAGGTTTTTTTCTGCATAGAAAAGGCTTGGGCGGGCCGCCTAAGTGTTTAAAATGCAAACATTTCTCTACACCGTCAAGATGGGGGACTTCTAAAATTCTCTCTAAAATTCAGCCGTGCCAACCGCTCTCCCTGCCACGCCCACCACCTAGGCCCCTTTTTGATCCAGAAAAAACCCTGGCCTCGCAGTCTATGATGATGTCATATGACTGAGTCTAACTTTAAAGCTTTGTTGGTGGTACGATTTCTTTGAGTGTGTGGGAAGCCAGACGTGTGGCTAAAATGTCACGTGCAGAGAAACTTGAATGGTCAAATCACCAGACATGTTTAGGGAGTAGCCAAGGTAATGAGGCTTTCAAGGTCACAGATTATAACTGTATAGAAACCAGGGGGCCTGGTTGGCTTTTAAACAATGGGACCACTACCTCTCTCTACTGTACATTAGCCTATTCATTATCACAGGCTGTAGACAGCATAGGCCCTATAGAAATGATAATCGTCATTCAACATGACCTGTTTATCACAATGTAAACAACTTGAATATAAGGAACCTGCCCTGCTCTTATCACTCTGTGTTTGACTAGATTACTCAAGTAGAGGTATAAATCATGTTAGCAGTAGAATACATCTGTTTTATTTGTTCCTGGCTGATATCATGCGAGTGAGGGGAATGGTCTCTGTATTGGCTAGGGGAGTATGAGGGTCCTGCCAGCTAAACTAAGCTAAATGCTAGCTAGGCTAATCCTGTGAGGCTATAAGGAAGGAACCCTTTCTTATTAAAACACCTTCTCTCTCATTACTCCCTTGTTTCCCCTCCACAGCAGAGGGTTAATGAGCACACACCACCAGGGCCAAGCTATGATAGGTAACATACACATACGCATGCACTCTATTCGCTTCTCTTCTCGTAGGGCCTACTGTACACACATTGATAGCCATGCAACGAGAGCACACGTGTGCTGCAGTTTCAACATCTACTGTTGGTGGCTTAAAGTGGCAATCAGCAGTTGCTACGTCCATTTTTGGACTTAAATCAATTATATGCATGTACCCATTGATTCTTGAAGAATATAAAACTTATAAATGCCTCATGAGCTTAGTTCAAAAGGTTACATTTCTCCATCCCCATCCCTCAGCTTCTTACCAAAACATAGGTGGGGAGAACGCTTTGTTATTGTTTCAACTGCTGATTGCCGCTTTAAGCTATATTCAGTTTACATCAATGTCATGCAATGTCATCGTCTCCTCAGACATAACGCGTAATATTTCCTTCTGTTCTATGGCAAGCTACAGCCATATGAATGCTGCACAAGCGTGTCTGAGAGATCACATGCACGCACGCACACACAGTGGATGTGCTTGTCTGGTCCCCGGGGACTGCAGGTACTTTGTGCGATCCCATCTATTCTGTTCTTCACCCATATTCACCACATATTAGCTGCAGGTCACTCCTGTGGCTATTAATAGGAACAGCCTCTTACGCAACACACAGACCCAGACATAGTCACTGGCTCAGAGAGAGGGGGGAGAGAGGGACGGGGGACGGGGGGAGGAGAGGAGGAGAAAGAGAGGGGACTGGGGAGAGGGGAGAGGGGGGAGCAGAGAGAGAGCATGAGAGAAGAAAGGAAAGAGGGATGGAAGTTGGCAAGGACAAAGATCAGGAGGGGCAGAAAAGAACAAGAATGAAGCATCAGATAGCTTCACTCTTACTACGAGGGACCAATCAGGTTCAGAGAAAATAGAATTGGGAATATATGAGACCGAGAATTACTTTGATTACGTTAATTAAACTACTGGTGGTTATCGACTCTCACTTCGTCTGATTGGTTACTGACTGACTGTACATTCCCCTAGAGTATTTCACTGATTTATAATGTATAATGCTACTACACATCAAATCATCACTGAAATGAATCACTGAAATAGTACATGTCTACAATGTCTACAATGTGCCCATGATTCACCAGAGACTTGTACAGACATTCTAGATAGCAGTATTTCTCAAACTCCTGTCCATGGATGAAGCACTACAGGTCCTTGCCTGGGATGTTGCTGGACCGCTGTACGGCTGAGGTACATGTCAACTGTCAGAGTGTCTCTCTCTAAGCTAAGTCCTATATCCTCAAGGCCTCTGTGAGGCTTTGGCTGTCAGACTGAGTTAGGGAGATGAAGGATTATAGACAGAGAGGTCTAGCTGCTGTCACTCATGCACTACCACCAATCACATAGCTGGAAGGACCGAGGCACAGAGGCGGCTAGCGCTTTAAAATCACAAATACAATTTGTGCTCAAACGACTACAGTAGATGTGCTGCTGCAAATCAAGAAAAGCTCTCTAACATGGTAATCTAGTGACATCTCTCTGTCCTCTCTACCATGGCCGTCTAGTGACTAACAGTTGAGTTGTCTAGCTCTGTCACTGGTTTCCCATGATGCTAGAGCTGCAGGAATGCAGTGAGCTGGTGAGTTTCCATGAAGTGCTAGTGAGTGGATGGGTTTGATTCATGTGTCCCTCAGGAGATAAGGGTTCTGTTTTGTTGCCTGCCTCGGTGTGTGTGTGTGTGTGTGTGTGTGTGTCTTGCCTCTGCACAGTTCTACTGGTGGACCACATTGTCAGGCCTACCACTCTCCCCATTCCATTCCAGTGTTCCGTCGCTAGCAGACATTACATCTGACCCCTACTCAAACCTGGGGCATTACCAGCAGCTCAAACACAATCAGCAGGCTTTCTATCTATTTCTAACTATCGCCCACACCAAATGACCAATTTAGAGCTTGTTGCAAGTCTGCAAGCAAGAGAAAGTCGTTGTGACCATGACGAGTGAAACTGTAAAGCAAGCAGCTTCAGGCATAAAACACGGCTATCCGTCACCCTGTCAGGCAATGCAAAAAGAGAAGTTTGAACATGTAGGCTATGCCACACTGGCCGGGAATCCAACCCAGATACGGTCTGTGTGACTAAAGTGGACCACATTAGCCCACTGAGCTAAAGCCTAGGGCATTAGCTCTCTCTGGGAGCTAATATAAGTATTCCGATCCCAGATGTGGTCACGACGTCACACAAGCCTGGTGTAGTAAACTACCACTTGGATAGAATACCATCTAGGCTAGGCTGTTGTGGTCGTGACACATTTATTGTGTAACCTCCCTTGGTTCCCCTCCCTGGCTTAACACCGAGATTAGTTAGGGGCAATTCCACAGTAACGGAATTATGCTGAAACACCGATTTTTCACTTAAAAATGTATGCAAAACAAAAAACATTTTTTTCCAATTTTAACAAACCATACAACTCTATACACAATTACTACTTTGAACAATTTACACAGTAAATAAAATAAAATATTAACTGGAAAAACTATACAGATGAAAAGTTTGGTAACAGACTAACGGTTACCAAATGTTGTATCTGCACAGTTCTTCCTGTAAATGTGTTTTTGTAAAAT
Source organism: Coregonus lavaretus (assembly GCF_964263955.1). Lineage (NCBI taxonomy): Eukaryota > Metazoa > Chordata > Actinopteri > Salmoniformes > Salmonidae > Coregonus > Coregonus lavaretus. The sequence continues at coordinate 10,089 of NW_028162732.1, read as the reverse complement.
GTTCTGTGGAAACTGTTCAAAGTAGTCCTTGTGCATAGGTTCTATGGGTGGTTAAACTTTTAAATCAATGTTTTTAGTTTGGTATACATTTTAAAGGGTTAAAATCTGAGTCTCAGCATAATTCTGTTACCATGTAATTGCCCTTAGGCCCTGTGCAGTGGAGAGCACAGCACAATCAAGGCTCTTTCCATAAGAGTGTGTGTGTGTGTCCCCTCTTCTCATTCACACTAGTAACCCTGCACCTAAAGAGACTGTTTTAATGTAGAACTTTGAGCTGGGCTGACCAGCCTCTGATGCAACGTGAATGAGGGAGAACCCACACTGAGGGGGTGGGGGTGGGGGGGCTCAACATCAGTCTGTCTGGAACAGTAGAGGACCACCACATAGACCACTACAGAGATAGAGAACACCACTGTGTCTGGCCAACACTTCACTATTAAGGCGTCAGCATGCTTCAGTTCGCCTGGTGCCTAGACGAAATCGGCTAGCCGAACTGAAGGAGTGTGCTCGCATACTCCCTTAAAATAAATTTGTTTGGGGCCTCCCGAGGGGCGCAGCGGTCTAAGGCACTGCATCGCAGTGCTAGAGGCGTCCCTACAGATCCGGGTTCGATCCCGGGCTGTGTCGCAGCCGGCTGCGACCGGGAGACCCATGAGGCGGCGCACAATTGGCCCAGCGTCGTCTGGATTAGGGGAGGGTTTGGCCGGCTGGGATGTCCTTGTCCCATCGCGCTCTAGCGACTCCTTGTATTGTTGGGGTATTGTTCCCCTGTGCCTGTATTTTGTTGGAGCTACCCGTACCTTGTATTGCCGGGGTAGATTGTTCCCCTGTGCCTGTATTTCAGCGCAACTGTGTACGACGGAATAAACTCTGTATTCAGTGATTTACCCTCCTGTGCCTGACTCCTTCTAATCACACTCATCACAGAATCACCCACCCACTATGGAGTCAGCGGGAGAGGAGCGAATGCCTGGGTCGTGGCACGGGTCCAGGAGCATTCCACGATGCTGGCCAGCTTGGGGGAAGCGATGGATTGGGTTCTTCAAGTCGTCCAACGCCTGGAGAGGAGAGGACCCGATATGTCGAGAGCAGCTGGCCAACTGGATCCAGCCACCCACACCCCAGCACCCGGAGGGATCCAGATATCCCGACCACGGGAGTTTGACGGGACGGCGGCTCTCTGCCAAGGATTCCTCCTCCAACTGGAGCTCTACTTCTCCAGCATCAGGCCGGCCCCAATCGGAGCGGGAAAAGGTGTCCGCCCTCGTTTCCTGCCTCTCTGGGAAAGCCCTGGAGTGGGCCAACTCGGTTTGGAACGAAGGAGGAGCCGCGTTGGAGAACTACGGGGAGTTTGCTCGCCTCTTTCGGGCTGTCTTCGATCACCCGCCCGAAGGTCAAGAGGAGGACTTCGCTTTGGAGTTTCGGACTCTTGCAGCGGGGTCCGGGTGGAACGAGCGGGCCCTTATCGACCATTTCCGGTGCCATCTGCGGGAGGATGTCCGACAGGAGCTAGCCTGCCGGGACACCATGTTGTCCTTCACGCAACTGGTGGACATGGCCATCCGGTTGGACAACCTGCTGGCAGCCAGAGGACGTCCTGGATGGGGTCTGCCCGTTCCCACCCCGGCCGACTCGGATCCCGAGCTGATGGAACTGGGTGGAGCCGCCATCCGAGAGAGCGGAGGACGACAGCGACAGTGCCACTCTAGTGGCACGAAGGGACAGTACACCACACGTTGTCAACGCTCTTTTGGGTCTGGAGGCGGCAGGCAGGGCACTCTCGCATCACCCCAGGTATCGAACACCCACACTCGTTCAGAGCCCTCTGCTGCGCACGGTACCCTACCCATCTACTTTCCCGATCACATGGTAGTTCCCCAGTAAAAGGCGCTAGTCGATTCAAGCGCAGCTGGGAACTTTATGGACAGGGCATTCTCATGCCGTCTAGGCATTTCATTGGTTCCCCTATCCATTCCACTCCCCATCAGAGCACTTGATAGTCGATCATTAGGGTCTGGGTTCGTTCAGGAAGTTACTGCACCAGTCACCATGATTACCCAGGAGACTCATTGTCCCCTGCTTTCCCTGTGGTATTAGGTATCCCTTGGTTAGCACTCCACAACCCCACCTTCTCATGGCCGCAGAGGGTTCTCACGGCGTGGTCGCGAGTGTGTCAGGGTAGGTGTCTAGGTGTTTCCGTTGGTGCAACCACGGTGGAAAGTCCAGACAGTACCTCCACCGTGCGCATTCGCCCCCCCGCCCTAATTACTCGATTTGGCGCACACGTTTTCAAAAACGCAGGCTACCAAGTTACCAGCTCAAGGGGCGGGGGATTGTGCGATAAACCTCCGGGTAGACGCTGTACCTCCCATGAGTCATGTGTACCCCGTCGCAGGCTAAAACAGCGGCTATGGAAACATACATCACCGAGTCCCTGCGCCATGGGTATATACGTCCCTCCACTTCACCCGCCTCCATGAGTTTATTCTTTGCGAAGAAGAAAGACGGCGGTCTGCGCCCCTTGCATTGATTATCGACCACTGAACAAGGAGACAATCAGATTTAGTTATCCTCTCCCCCTCATTCCGTCAGTGATCGAGTCAATGCATGGGGCGCGCTTCTTCACCAAATTAGACCTCAGGAGTGCGTACAACCTGGTGCGTATCTGAGAGGGGGATGAGTGGAAGACAGCATTCAGCACAACCACGGGGCATTATGAATACCTGGTGATGCCCTACGGTTTGATGAATGCTTCATCATCTTCCAGTCCTTTGTGAACGAGGTGTTTCGGGACATGCTTGGTCGCGGTGTAGTGGTCTACATCGATGACATTCTGGTGTATTCCGCTACGCGCGCCGAGCCTGTGTCCCTGGTTCGCAAAGTGCGGGCCCGACTGTTGAAAAATGACCTTTATGCTAAGGCAGAGAAGTGTATGTTTTTCCAGCAGTCCGTCTCCTTCCTCGGATACCGCATTACCACCTCAGGTGTGGAGATACGTAATTGCCCGACTCCAACCACGGTTAAGGAAGTGCAGCGCTTCCTTGGCTTCGCCAACTACTATCAGAGGTTTATTCGGTGCTTTGGCAAGGTCGCAGCTCCCATTACATCCCTGTTGAAGGGTGGGCCGACCCGGCTCCGCTGGTCAGCTGAGGCTGACCTGGCCTTCAGCAAACTACGGGGTCTGTTCACCTCAGCCCCGGTACTGGCCCACCCCGATCCATTACTACCGTTCGTAGTGGAGGTGGATGCATCCGAGGTAGGGATAGGCGCTGTCCTGTCTCAACACTCGGGCACGCCACCCAAGCTCCGCCCCTGTACCTTATTCTCTAAGAAGCTCAGCCCGGCGGAGCAGAACTACGACGTTGGTGATCAGGAGCTGTTGGCTGTTGTCCGAGCCTTGACCATGTGGAGGCATTGGCTCGAAGAGGCGAAACACCCTTTCCTCATCTGGACGGACCACCATAACCTGGAGTACATCCGGGCAGCGAGGAGGCTGAATCCTCGCCAGGCCAGGTGGGCCCTATTCTTCACCCGGTTCGATTTTACACTGTCATACATCCCGGTTACGAAGAACGTGAAGGCAGACGCATTGTCACGGCTGTATGACACAGAGGAGAGGCCCAGAGACAACACCCCCACACGCCCTACCTCCTGCATTGTGGCGCCGGTAGTATGGGCAATGGACGCGGATATAGAGCAGGCATTACGCACAGATCCATCTCCACCTCAGTGTCCAGCTGGGCTGCGGTACGTGCCTGCTCTTATCCGTGATCGTCTGATCTACTGGGCACACACGTCACCCTCCTCTGGTCACCCAGGTATCGGTCGTACAGTGCGCTGCCTGACCGGAAGGTACTGGTGGCCTACCTTGGCTAAGGACGTGAGGGTGTATGTCTCCTCCTGCTCGGTGTGCGCCCAGAGTAAGGCACCTAGGCACCTCCCAGCAGGTAAGTTACAACCTTTACCAGTTCCACAATGACCATGGTCTCACCTAAGTGTTGATTTCCTGACTGATCTTCCCCTCTCCCAAGGTAACACCACCATCCTGGTCGTTGTAGACCGCTTTTCCAAGGCCTGCCGCCTCCTTCCTCTGCCCGGTCTTCCCACGGCTCTGCAAAATGCGGAGGCCCTGTTTACACATGTCTTCCGGCACTACGGGGTACCAGAGGATATAGTGTCTGACCGAGGTCCACAGTTCACATCCAAGGTCTGGAAGGCATTTATGGAACGTCTGGGGGTCTCAGTCAGCCTGACCTCTGGGTTCCACCCAGAGTCTAATGGGCAGGTGGAACGGGTAAATCAGGATGTGGGTAGGTTCCTGCGATCCTACTGCCAGGTCCGGCCGGGGGAGTGGTCGGTGTTCTTGCCATGGGCAGAATATGCCCAGAACTCTCTCCACCACTCTTCTACTAACCTAACACCATTCCAATGTGTTTTAGGTTACCAACTGGTTCTGGCACTGTGGCACCAGAGCCAGACCAAGGCTCCTGCGGTGGGTGACTGGTTTCAGCGCGCGGAGGAGACGTGGGACGCTGCCCACGTTCACCTCCAACGCGCCGTGCGTCGTCAGAAGGCCAACGCTGACCGCCACCACAGTGAGGCCCCGGTCTTCGTACCGGGGGATCGGGTCTGGCTCTCGACCCGGAATCTGCCCCTCCGCCTGCCCTGCCGGAAGCTGAGCCTGCGGTTTGTGGGGCCGTTCAAAGTCTTGAGGAGAATCAACGAGGTCACCTATAGGTTATTACTTCCCCCTGATTACCGTATTAACCCCTAGTTTCATATGTCTCTCCTCAGGCCGGTGGTGGCTAGTCCGCTCCAGGAGTCTGAGGTGCGGGAGGTCCCTCCACCTCCTCTGGACATCGAGGGGGCCCTGACGTACTCTGTCCGTTCCATCCTGGATTCGAGGCGTCGGGTGGGGGGCCTTCAGTACCTCGTGGAGTGGGAGGGGTCTGGTCCGGAGGAACGGTGCTGGGTCCCGGTGAGGGATATCCTCGATCCCTCCCTGTTGCGGGATTTCCACCGTTGCCATCCGGCTCGCCCTGCTCCACGTCCTCCTGGCCGTCCCCGAGGCAGAGGTCGGCGCGCTGCTGGAGCTGCGCGTCAAGGGAGGGGTACTGTCACGACTTCCGCCGAGGCTGCCTCCCCTCCTTGTTCGGGCAGGCTTCGACGTTCGTCATCACCGGCTTACTAGCCACTGCCGCTCCATATCTCATTATTCCATTTGTCTTGTCTTGTCAATTACACACACCTGGTTCTTATTCCCTCATTAGTCTGTGTATAAGTGTTCCCTCTGCCCCCTTGTCCTTGTGGGTGATTGTTTTATGTGAGTTGAGTGTAGCTCGGTGGAGCTACTCGTACCTTGTATTGCCGGGTTAGATTGTTCCCCTGTGCCTGTATTTTGTTGTCGCTCTCCAGCGCAACTGTGTACGACAGAATAAACTCTGTATTCGGTGATTTACCCTTCTGCGCCTGACTCCTTCTAATCACACTCATCACAGCTGTACGGTGTTTCCTCTGTCAAATTGGTGCGGCTGGCTTTCGGGTTAAGCAAGCAGTGTGTCAAGAAGCAGTGCTGCTAGTCAGAATTAATCTAAGATAACTTAAGAAATCTGTCATTAATTTTGACGTTTTTGCCGAAGAGATCTTAGTCGTGCATATTTACATCTAACTAAGATATTTGGTGCAGTATCTTTCAATTAAAAAAGAAGATGATTCGTCTCTCGTTGAATGACAACAAAGACTTTATTGAAGAATCCCTACTGTTGACCAATCACCGATGAAGGGGCGTAGACTTCGGCGCCAAACTTCGGCTTGCCTCTAGAACCATTTTTGTGTGTCCGAACAGCCGGGGAAAAAAACTAACCGAAGCCAAAACGAACAGAAATGTCACAAAATGTAATTATAATATATGCACGAACTCTACCAAACTGTTTTGGCTGGGAAGCATGCGGACGCCTTTACAGTAACACAGCCAAGGTTTATTCTTGGGCTTCTTTTCTGTTTAAAGTAATCTCTGGTTTACTCTGTTGGCTAGGCTGGGGTAATCATTTCAGGTCCATCTACAAAATAACCTCTGCTCTTTATTTAAAACCACTCAGTTTATGTTTACATGGCATTCAGTGAGTAAAAACGTCACTTCTTCTAAACAGCCAGTGTAGCATTGCAGAGATAATCTAATGCTGACATACCCAGAATATGGTGATCATTCATTCTTTGCATAGCCACTCTTCCACAGACGTATGCTAAAGAATTCAGCAAACTCCATTTGAGGTTTAGAACTTCAATGTTCTATCCAAAACAATCACAACATTCTAGTAAAAATGCTAATTAGTATGTTATGTCATGAAACATGGGGACAGTGAGCCTATGTTAAGCTACATGGCTCTGACTCAGCCTTCCTTCTGTGTACAGTGAATGACAGAGTGAGGAAGGGACTGAGAGCGATGATAAGCTCTCTGACATGGGAATATCTGCTCTCTCATGACACTGGACCCTGGGAGCTCAGAGAGCATATCCTACACACACACAGTAAAATAACTGAAAAACACAGAGGCTAAGCTACTTAGTGTCACATCGAGAGCGCAGTATAGGCTAATATTATGATAACTGTTCTATCAGCAATTCACATTTACCCCAGGCAGTGTGGTATGTCTTAATACATGCAGTTGGAGAAATTACACATGATATGGCTGACAATCTACCCCAACACCATGAGAAAGCCCACTTAGCTACCTAGTTAGTATTGCATTTCTGCCAAAGCTCTATTGAAAAACAACTACATTTGAATTCAAAATCAAGCCTGGTGTGACCAGATGCTGATTTGCATCGACAGGACGATAACCACTGCTAGCCGTCATCCCTGATTTGCACCTAGCAGTCTCTAGTATGTCAAGTCAACCACATTCTGACACATAGATGACACTATTGTTAGGTAGCTGAGCTTTAGTTTTAAGTTAGTAGTAACGTTACAGGGTCATGAAACATCGATTTGACCACCACCACCAACCAACCCCAATGGACCGACTTACCGAATGGTTGACTCCCCACATAAGGACGCTGAGCAGAGGGTCACTGGCTCGGAACAGCTTCACTTTTTGAGCCACGAAGTGTTTCTTCTTCGTCTTCGTCTTGCTCGCAATAGATGCGGCAATGCTGCTCGCTGTAGCCATCTTTAGTAATGTGAAATCGTCTGGATATCACTCAGTGACAGTTATTTATGGAGCTGGGAGAGTAGCCTCTCAATGATCACCCTTACTCTGCATTTAGCTAGCGAGCAATCCGAAAACAACAGTATTACCTAGCTACTCCAATTTGCCTTAGCGTTTAGTTAGCTGGCTAACGAAACTACGGTCGTTGATAATGTATTGTAAAAAAGTAACGTTATTTCCTTCACTGTCAGCTAACGCACCACTAACTCGTTAACCCAACACTTCCCTCCAACATCGTAAGTCACCTCTTCCTTCCTCAAACTCCTCAACCCCGACACGACAGCCTCACTGAGCCGACGTCGTTAGCATTGCTTACTGGCTAAACACCCAACTGACTGAACGCATCCAGGCAAAACATTTAGGAAGCAAAAGCGTAGCTAGCACCGCAATGGTCAAATAAAATACAAATGTTCATGCAGCCTCACTAATAATTTTTACAACCAACCACACTAAAATGCCATCGCAGATCGCCTGCCTACTGGTACTGCACACTCCTACCTTAGCTAACGTTAGCTTTAGCAGAGTAGTGGCAGCACTGCCCAAAGCTAACGGTCGTTAGCTTGCTAGCTAAGCTAGCTCGCTAAAATAGCTATTCAGTCCTTTTGGTTTTTCTCCCTCCTACGCGTTCGTTGGTCAGCCTCGAAATATGACAGTACCAAAGAGGATCAATCTAAAATCTACGGTTGATCAAATCTGTGTTCTTTCCTACGATGCTTTCGGCTCGGTGTTGCACTGTCAACTGACAGCTCGAGGGAGGGATGACAGCCAGAGCGACATTCCCTCTTGCAGACAGTGGGCAATAGTAGCGTTCCAGGTCGCCTAAATTGGCATACACGCTGCGCAATTGACCACATTGTTGAATCCAGTTCTGCATTTATATAGATTTTCGAGATTACAGATCTGTATCAGATATCTACAAATATGGAAGTAGTGTTTATCATTGCAAGAATCCCAGCAATATGACTTAACGATATGATAATATGCGTAATGTAGGCGACCTGGAACGCTCCCATTCTGTTCTAGCTCCCTCTCTACATGGTGCGTTCACGACAACAGAACACGGAACTAGGAATTCTCCGACCTCCGACTTCAGTGGGTTCAAGACAACTGGGAACTCGGACTTCTCCGACATGAAGATCACTGATGTCACGATTTTTCCCCATGTAATGCTGCGTTCATGTCATATCGGAAACTCAGAAATGTCTGACTTGCTTACTCGTTGTGGAAAGATGATACTGCGTTCAAAACCAGTGGAAACTCAGAAATCTCTGACTTCCGATATCAGTGTGTTCAAGACAACTGGGAACTCGGGGAAAAAAACGAGCTCTGACTGGGAAAAATCGTTTTGAACGGTCATCCAACTCTGTATTCCAAGTCGGAAACTGGCATCTTTCTACAGTTCCGACATTCTGACCTGAAGATCACTGACGTCATGATTTGTCCTCGTTTTTTTCTCCATGTTCCCAGTTGTCTTGAAAGCACCATGGTACCCAAGTTTCTCACTTGGGATGTATCAGAATCAACCAACAGGAAGCTGTACGCAAATAACTTACATGACGTGAACGCAGCATGAGCCCTTTTTTTCTCCAGAGTTCCCAGTGTTCGTGAACGCACCAATACACTGCAGTCCAACCTCCCCCAAGTACGCTCTCTCTCTATCTTTAGTGTAATTCCCTTCTCTCAAATAAAATACTGTATTGATACAAAATGTGACACATTTTAGAAAAAGGACATTGATAAATGCTGGTACCTTTTTATTTTAAAGTAATATTATCAGCCGTGTGTGTGTGTCTATGTAGGCTATTGTATGCATGTCCTTTTGCAATCCTTAATCATAAATTAATGAAAAGCTATACAATATCTGCACATCCCCATCCCCCAATCTTTAACCTTTATTTGGGATTAATCTGTATTACTCAGGGCAGGCAGACAGCTGACAATGAAGTGACAGTGTCCCGCATGGCCAGAGGTGCTGTAGAGCTTTTAGAGGTCGTTTGGGTGTTTTGGTGCAGAGCAGTGCAGTGTGCTGTTTCCAGCCGCGGTGCTGTGTCAGGGCGTTGTGGTGTTGGAGGAAGCCCTGCTCTGTCTGCTGGTGATGATGTGGAGCTCATTTGGTTTATGACTCACCCTCCTCATACCAGGAGCCTCTTGTGCTGCTGTGGGAGACAGGCAGGCCAACTCTTAAAGGCACAGCCACACCATTACTAATGAATAGAATAGAATTGAATAGTGTGTGTGGGTGACATTCAGATAGGCAGACAGTAAAATAAATACACAACAACACAATGACACACATGTATATTACCCTATATTTTACATTTACATTTACGTCATTTAGCAGACGCTCATATTCAGCGAGTTACAAATTGGTGCATTCACCTTATAGCCAGTGGGATAACCAATCTTTTTTTGGGGGGGGGTGGGGCAAGGGGGGGGGGGGGGGGGGGGGGGGGTGTAGAAGGATTTTTACCGTTGATGTTGGTGAGAGAACTAACGTCATAGCAATATGGTATCCTTTCTTCATTGAAATAATCACATTATCTGAAAAAACTGGATTGTGGAAAGCTTTGCAATGAAAGTGATATATTCATTTGACCCTGGACCAAAGCTTGGGAGCAGCTTACCTATTGAGCATAAAGCCATCTCTATCTATCAATCTATCTATCTCTTTCTTGCTCTCTCTCTTTCTCTCTCCCCCACAATCTCGCTCCCTGTCTCTCTGTCTCCCCATGGTGGTAGGTGATGAAAACAGGAGCTCTCTGCTGGGGCTGGGGGCAGTGGAGCCTCTACCTCACCTCATATCCCACGAAGACAAGCTGGTCCACCCCAACGCCTTCATGGCCCTGGGGGTCATCGCTGCCAACAGTAAGGACCCCTCCTC